>NC_079495.1:77933652-78236946 GCF_030052815.1 Hevea brasiliensis | reverse complement strand
TGATGTCTGCTGGGCTCACCAGCTAGGTCTCCAGTACCTGCGCGTGGCAAAAGCGACGCGCTTAGCAATTCTGCTTAGTGGTGATAATATAAAATAAAATGAAATAAAATAAAATAAAACAAAGATGCAGAATGTGTGTTTACAATTTTTGGTAGACTTAACTTCTGATACTATTTTCATTATTATTCAATTAAAATTTTGGTAAGGTTCTTTAACATTGCCCGAGTAACCCATACTAATTGACTGGACTGGATAAACGGGTAAACTGGCACTGGGTACTAAGTACCTCGGACCATCACACCATCGGTCACATTGTGTCTCCCGGTGTGCAACAGAACAGCTAATAAGCTGTAATAATGATCATAGTTAAAACCCAAGTATATCAACTCAAATAACATAGCCAAAGGCTATTATTTCACAGAATGGCATGGGAAAGCCATGAAACACAGAATGACATAAAGCCGTATGCAGTACTGCTAACAGAACCCTATTGGCATGCCAAGCTATCCAAACCAATCTTGTTAGGTATACTAGGGCATTTTACACTTTTGAGTTTTTACAATTTTTGAATTTCAAGTTTTGGTGTTACTATTCACTTCATTAGTCAACCAAAATGTTGACTTTTGCATAGACAACAAGTACATTGGTTTTAATACTCCCAACATACCACATTTTGCATTCAAAAATTTGTTGGTATTGGTTGCCCATACCATTTCTAAGCTTAATGCTAATTGAGCAGAAATTTCAGTTTTCTTGCTTCATTTTTATTGTTCTATTAGTCATTTTTGCAGTGGGAATTTGGCAAAATGATCAACATGAAAGTTGTTCCTTATTTTGTCTAGTTGAATTTCATTTTTTGAGTCACTCCATTTGGAGTTTTGTAGCTCAAGTTATTGTCAAAAAACCACAACTGGCCGGATTGAAATTTTTCTGGGTTGACCATATCTACAGTGCAGTGAACAGTGACTGCAACTCACTTGTTGGATAGGTTCTGGTCATATTTTGGGGTAGGTTTCTTCATGAAAGTTGTTGGTCTATATCTTAGCTTGTTTTTGGTAAAATTTCAGGTCAATTGGACCTTTCTACATTGAGTTATGGCCAAATGAACAATAACTATTCATTTGGTAATTCTGCAGAATCAGACTGCAACTCACTTATTGGATAGGTTTTGGTCATAATTTGGGGTAGGTTTCTTCATAAAAGTTGTTGGTCTATATCTTATCTTGTTGCTGGTAAAATTTCAGGTCAATTGGACTTTTCTACATTGAGTTATGGCCACTGTTCATTTGGTCATTCTGCAGAAACAGCCTGCAGGTCACCCGGATTTGAGCAAGCTTTTGGTCCACTTGGTTTGGTTTTATGGGAATGGTTTCTTCACCAAAGTTGTGCCATTATGTGTCTAGTTTCATGTCCAATTAGCCTTGCACCAATTAAACCTCTACAATTCAAGTTATGGCTGTCCAAACCTGCTGGACTAAAGTTCAAATTCTGCAGGTCACTCCATTCTGCAGGTCCCTTTCATGGCAGCCACACCAAACCCAATTCCATCACTCAACACACTTCATTTTTAATTTAAACAGAACTAAATGGTCACTAATTTACCATTAAAACTCACTTTCATCATTACATGCTCAAAGTCCCATTTTTCCACCCCACACCCTAACCCTAACATCTCAAATCATGCATTTAACTTGCATTTCATCAATCCACTTAGTAAATACATGTTGTGGGCAGCCATAATAGTCTTTTATCTTCATTAAACTCAACCCAATCAAACCCTAACCATGGCTGCCCAAAATCTAGGGTTTCCATCCAAATGGTATTCAATAATTTTTTTTCTTTGAAACTCACACTTATTCAAGTCCCTAAACATGTATTCAGAGTAAAACTTTAGGGTTAAGTCACTAACCTTTGTTGGAGAGTTTACCTAGCTTAGAAAACTTCTTGATTTTTCTTTCTTTTTGCTGCCCAAAGTGTCCTCAAGGTGCTAGGTTAATTTTTTTGTGAGGAAGGCTAGGGTTTTGGAGTGAGATTTGGTGAGGTTGGGAGCTTGGGTGAGCTTTGATGGAGTTTTTCCTTCCTCTCTCTCTCTCTCCACGTTTTTGGCTGCCCCAAAGGTTGAAGAAGTCTGATTTTTTTGTTCCATTTCCAGCCCATTTGTCTCTTTTAAGTGAGCTTATGCCATGTGTCAACATTGGGTTGGTTGGGAGAATTTTAAATGACCTCATGGTGATGTCATAAATCTATTTTCTTTCATTTTTACTCCATTTCTTGTCTATTTAATTGCAATTAAATTTTTAACAAAATTTAATCATATTTTATGTTATATAAATTATTTATTTAACTGGACAAGTTGGCCCGAAAATCATCTCTAAAGACGAAATGACCAAAATGCTCTCCGTTTGACTTAACGGGCCAAAATTGTCTTTATCGATTGAAAATTTTTTCTAAGTATTTTCTTGGCATTCTAATGCCATAAGAACCTCAATGACCCTTCTCTGGGGTCCCAAGAATTATTTTATAATTTTTCCAAAATTTTTTTTTAATTTAATTTATTTTTTTTTATTAATTATTTGAGTTAATTTTTGGTTCCTCACTTTAGTTTAAATATTTTTCCGAATTCTAACTTTCCGGACCGACATCGTCAATGGACGATGATTTGCGGACTAGCTAAAATGAGGATGTTACATGTTTTCTCCATTTTTAGCCGGTACTCTATCGGATTTTTTATAAAATTTGCGGAACCTCAAATAAATTGATGTTTTCCATAAATGACTTAAATAAATTATACTTCACCAATTGTACTTCATAGCTATGATAAAGATAAATAAGGGAGGATAAAAAGGATGAAAATAAAATAGGGTGTTCCGGTACACTGTGTGACATATCTCACTCGGCTATACTGTTGACGGGTAAGGGGTGTCACATTTAGTGGTATCAGAGCACGGTTTAGGCATTTCTGGGCCTAGATTGAGTCCATACCATGCATTGCATTTGTAAGAGTCATGACACTAATGCAGATCTATTTGTCTTTGTTATTTTGATTAGGATATGGACCCCACATCTCAGAGGGCAGTTGAGGAGGAAGTGGAGAGTCATGCTCCACTTGCAGCAGCTGAGACTAGGGGTAGGGGAGAACCTACTCCACCAGCTCCAGCAGAGCCTGCTCAGCCTCCACAGGCAATGTTTCAGCAATTGCCCAAATTCTTCAGACAAATGGCTGGGGTAATGCCACCACCACCACCACCTCCACATTAGAAATCACACCTGGAAAGACTGAGAAAATTTAGAGCAGTGGATTTCTTTGGCAAGAGAGAAGATGATTCTGTTGCAGCAGAAAATTGGTTGAATAGAACAGGAAGGGTTTTAAAACAACTCCACTGCACTCCAGAACAAAATGTAGAAGCTGCTATATCTTTATTGCAAGATGATGCCTACCAATGATGGGATACAATGTCTAGTGAAATGCAGCCAGAAGTAATAACTTGGGACTTCTTCCTCTCAAAATTCAAGAAAAAGTATGTGGGCAGCGTATACCTGGAAGAAAGAAGGAGAGAGTTCATTAAGCTGAGGCAGAGACAGCTAACAGTGGCAGAGTATGAAAAGGAATTTGTCAGACTAAGCCGCTACAGAAGGGAGATAGTCCCTAATAAGGCCGAAAGGTGTAAGAGATTTGAAGAGGGATTAAATGATAATATAATGATCATGATCACTGCCTTGGGAATCACAGACTTCACTAAGTTAGTGGAAGATGCAATAAAAGTTGAAAAGGTTAGAATAAGTGAGCAGATCAGAAGAGAGAGACAGCAGAAGAGGGGCCCAGGTCAGTCTAGCTCGTCTCCTACACCTGGGAAGAAGTTCAAAGGTCCACCTGGACAGAGTTCAGGTCAACCACAAGGTCAGGGTCAGTCCCAGGGGCCTAGGCCATAGTTCATCCCTAGGAGAGGTCAGTCCACACCATCAGTGGGCAACTCTCTAGTGACGGGGTTTAGGGGACCAGCCCTAGCATCTTCTGCATGTCCACATTGCCTGAAGTGGCATAAGGGGGAGTGTTGGAGAGTGACTGCTGCCTACTTAAGGTGTGGGTCGACAGAGCATCAGTTGAGGAACTGTCCACGCAGAACTGCTACAGCTGCTCCAACACAAGTAGACAGACTTGCTCCTGCATCACAAAGGGGTAGGAAATCTAGAAAATTTGAGGTAGTGGGACCATCACAAAGGTCTGCATCTGAGCCAGCTGAGAGGCCTGAGGGTAGACTACCTGCCAGAGCCTATGCCATGAGAGCTCAGGAGGAGCAAGATCCCCCAGAAGTCATCAGGGGTACATTCTCCCTCTACAATACATCTGTGCATGCATTGGTGGATCCAGGATCCACTCATTCATACATCTGCATCAACCTACCCATAGAAAGGGGGATACTAGTAGGGGAGAGTGACCAAGACATCCTGATCATTAATCCATTAGGCCACAGTGTAGTAGTGAACAAGGTGTACAAAGATTGCCCGTTAAGGATTCAGGGGTTTGAATTCTTGGCAGACCTGATTGAGTTACCTTTCCATGAGTTTGACGTGATTTTGGGAATGGACTGGTTGTCACGTCATCAGGCAATGGTTGATTGTAAACTGAAGAGGATTTCTTTGAAAACTCCTAAGGGTAATGAGATTACAGTTGTGAGGGAAAAGATAGATTTCTTGTCCAATGTCATCTCAGCCACAATTGCAATAAAACTGATTAAAAAAGGCTGTGAAGCCTACCTAGCACATGTGGTGGATACTAGGTAGGCTAAGCCAAATCTGTGTGACATACCCACAGTAAGAGACCTCCCAGATGTGTTCCCTAAAGAATTGCCTGGCTTGCCACCAGAAAGGGAACTTGAATTTGCTATTGAGATACTACCGGGTACAACACCAATCTCTATTGCTCCTTATAAGATGGCACCTTGAAGAAACTGAAAATCCAGTTACAGAAGTTGCTGGATAAGGGGTTCATACGCCCCAGTGTGTCACCATTGGGAACTCCAATGCTATTTGTAAAGAAGAAGGATGGGACTTTAAGGTTGTGCATTGATTACCGGCAGTTGACAAAAGTGACTGTGAAGAACAAATATCCATTGCCTAGAATTGACGATCTCTTTGATCAGTTAAAGGGAGCAAGAGTATTTTCTAAAATTGATCTCAGATAAGGGTATCATCAGTTGAGGGTGAAGGATGCAGATGTGCCAAAGATTGCATTCAGGACCTGGTATGGGTATTATGAGTTCCTGGTAATGCCCTTTGGCCTAACAAATGCACCAGCAGCATCCATGGACCTTATGAACGGTATCTTCCATCCATACCTAGATCGGTTCGTAGTGGTCTTTATTGATGATATTTTGATGTATTCCAAAACCAGGGAAGAACATGATGAGCATTTAAGGATTGTCCTGCAAACCCTGAGAGAAAAGAAGCTGTATGCTAAGTTGTGCAAGTGTGACTTATGGTTGGGTGAGATTGCATTCCTTGGACATATAGTGTCAGCTGATGGGATTAGAGTGGATCCCAAGAAAATAGAAGCAGTAATAGGATGGAAGCCTCCCAGAAATAGAATTGATGTCAGAAGCTTCTTGGGGCTAGCTGGGTATTACAGAAGATTTGTGAAGGGATTTTCCTTAATAGCTACTCCAATGACCAAGTTGTTACATAAGAATGTCATATTCGACTAGAATGACAAGTGTCAGACCAGTTTTGAGAAGTTGAAGGCTATGTTGACAGAGGCACCAGTGTTAACACAGCTAGTGTCGAGAAAGAATTTTGTGGTCTACAGTGATGCCTCTCATAATGGGTTAGGGTGTGTATTGATGTAAGAGGAGAAGGTGGTCGCTTATGCTTCCAGGCAGCAAAGGCCACATGAACAGAATTACCCTACCCATGTTCTAGAACTTGCAGCAATTATCTTCGCTCTGAAGTTATGGAGGCATTACTTGATTGGTGAAAAGTGTTACATTTACAAAGACCACAAAAGCCTAAAATACTTGCCAACCCAGAAGGAGCTCAACCTTAGACAGAGGCGATAGATTGAGTTCCTGAAGGACTATGATTGTGTGATAAACTACCATCTTGGGAAGGCAAATGTAGTTGCAGATACTTTGAGCAGAAAATCCATCACAGCTTTGAGATCATTAAATGCCCGTCTATCCTTGGCTCGAGATGGAGCTATTTTGGCTAAGTTGCAAGTGAGGCCAAACCTGCTATAGCAGATTTTAGATGGGCAGAAGGTAGATGAGAAATTAATGACTACTGTGAGTAAAATCTAAGAGGGGAAAGCAACTGACTATGAGGTGAAAGCAAATGGGTGTCTGTACTACAAAGGAAGAGTATGTGTACCAGATGATAGGGAATTGAAAGTCAGTATCCTGAAAGAGGCACACACCAGTGTTTATGCTATGCACCTAGGAAGTACAAAAATGTATCATGATCTGAAGCTTCAGTATTGGTGGCTTGGTATGAAGAAGAACATAGCTAACTATGTGACTAAATGCTTGACATGTCAGCAAGTCAAGGCAGAACATCAAGTTCCATCGGGTTTGCTATAGCCTATACGCATACTTGAATGGAAATGGGATCGGGTCACCATGGATTTTGTAAGTGGTCTACCTCTCACCCAGAAGCAGCATGATGCAGTATGGGTGATAGTAGATAGATTGACAAAGTCAGCACACTTTCTGCTAGTAAGGACTGACTACTTACTGGAGAAGTTAGTAGAATTGTATATCAGTGAGATAGTTAGACTGCATGGAATTCCAATTTCCATCATATCTGATCGAGACCCAAGGTTTACATCGAGATTTTAGAAGAAGTTGCATGAATCCTTGGGTACACAACTCCACTTCAGCACAGCTTTCCATCCTTTGACGGATGGGCAATCAGGAAGAGTAATCCAGGTAAACAATTGAAACCAATTGAACTAATATAAATATTGAACTGAAATGATAATAATAACATGAAATATATGTCAGGTCCTTGAGGATATGATGAGGAGTTCTGTCATTGAGTTTGAGGGAAGTTGGGATAGATACCTCCCACTTGCAAAATTTGCATACAACAATAGCTACCAAGCTAACATCCAAATGGCCCCATATAAAGCACTGTATGGGAGGAAATGTAAAACTCCAGTGTGTTGGACTGAATTAGGTGAAGATAAACTAGTAGGGCCAAACCTGGTGAAACAGACTGAGGGGAAGGTAAAGCTATTCAAAGCTAATTTGAAAGTTGCCTCAGATAGACAAAAATCCTATACCGACCTGAAGAGAAAAGAAATAGAATATGCGGTTGGCGATAAAGTGTTCCTCAAGGTGTCACCGTGGAAGAAGGTACTGAGGTTTGGAAGAAAAGGTAAGTTAAGCCCTAGGTTCATTGGCCCATATGAAGTCATTGAACATGTGAGTCCAGTGGCCTACAGGTTAGCTTTACCACCAGAGTTGGACAAGATCCACAATGTGTTCCATGTGTTTATGCTAAGAAGATACTGCTCAGATCCTTCACATGCCATCTCCATGGAAGAAATTGAAGTACAACCGAATTTGGCATATGATGAAGAACCCATACGGATCCTAGCTCAGGAAGTGAAAGAGTTGAGGAATAAGCAAATTCCACTGGTGAAGGTGCTTTGGAGGCACCACAACACCGAGGAGGCAACTTGGGAAAGTGAAGAGACGATAAGGCAAAAGTTCCCTCAACTATTTGCATCAGGTAAATTTCGAGGACGAAATTTAAATAAGAGGGGAAGAGTTGTAACACCTTCCCTGTAGCAACTCCGTACATTCTACTATTCTGGTGACCAGTGTCGGTCTGGACAGCTAGAACATCCAAAAAAATATTTAAACTAAAGTGAGAAACCATAATTAACTCAAATATTAATAAGAAAAATTTAGGAAAAATTTTAGAAATAAAATACAACTAAGTTAAATGAGCTGGTGCCCTAGCGATGGGTAACCTAGTGGAAAGTTATGGTTCTCGCAACTAGAAGCCTTAAACCCCAGGGAAAATTTATAAAATAATTTTTGGGACTCCAGAGAAGGGTCATTGAGGTTCCTATGGCATTAGAATGCCAAGAAAGTGCTTAGAAAAAATTTTCAATCGGTACAGACAATTTTGGTATGTTAAGCCAAACGGAGGGCATTTTGGTCATTTCGCCTTCAGAGGTGATTTTTTCCCAACTTGTCCAGTTAAGTAAATAATTATTATGACACAAAATATGAATAAATATTGCTAAAAATTAAATAGAAATTAAGTAGACAAGAAAAGGAAAGAAAATGAAAGAAATTAGAATTATGACATCACTATGATGTCATTAAAATCCTCCCACCCAACCAAACTTTGACACATGGCATTAACTCATTTAAAATGACCTAATGGGTAGAAAAAAAGAAAGAAAAATTCATTTGCTTCTTCAACTTCCTTGTGTGCCAAACCATACCCTCCATTGCCCTCCATTGCCAAGCTTACAAAGCTTGGTTTTATTGGTTTTTCTTCAACTAAGCCCTAAATTCCCAACACAAAAACTTCATAATTCATCTTAGTGAAGCTTTTGGGAGCAAAAAGAAGTGAAAAAGAAGAGCTCTTGCAAGATTGGAATTTACTCCATTCAAGGTTAGTGTCCAATATTTGTTCCTTTTGCTTTAATTCATGTCTAAGTGCATGAATTGTGTAGGAAATGTAAGAAAATAAAATAAACAAGTGTGTATGTGCACCCTACAATTTTGGCAACTAGGGTTAGCTAGGGTTTGATGATTTTGCTTGATAGAAAAATGGTTATGAGCAGCCTTTGGTAGTGGATGAGGGATTGAACATAATTGAGTACATGAAATACAAGAATTGTGCATGTGTGAAATGAAAAAAGATTGGACACTTGAACAATTCTAGGGTTTGCTCATGTGATGGTTTATTAACCTTGTAATGGTCAATTAGTGACCATTTGAATGTGTGTGAGGAGGAAATAAAGTGAGTTGAGGCTTGGCATTTGAGCTTGGGTAAGCTGCCTTGGCTGACCTGCAGGACTGAGTATGAGTCTAGTAGGTTTGGGCAGTTATAAATGGAGTTGTAGAGGTTCAATTGGTGCAAGGCCAATTGGACATGAAACTAGAAACATAATGGCACAACTTTGGTATAGAAATCCTGCCTAGAAAACCATGCCAATTGACTTAAAAATTGCCCTAATCTGGGTGACCTACATTCTGCCTGGGCAAAATGACTAAATAAACAGTATTTGTTCATTTCATCATAAATCAGCGTAGAAAGGTCCAATTGACCTAAAATTTTACCAGAAGAAAGCTGAGACATAGGCCTACAACTTTCATGAAGAACACAACTCCAAATTCTGACCATAACCTAGTCAAATTGCCAACCAAACTTAGGTTACCAAATCTAGTAGAACCAGTTTTGCCCAGAATTTTGGATTCTGTCCAATCCGGCCATTTATGGTGTTTAGGCCATAACTTGAGCTACAAAACTCCAAATGGAGTGATTCAAAAAAGGAAATGTAACTAGATAAAATAAGGAACAACTTTCATGAAGACAACTTTACCAAATTCCTACTGTACAAATGACCAATGGAATAGAAAACATAAGGCTTGAAATCTGAAAATTGTGAATAATTAACACTAAGCTTATAAATGGTATTGGCAACCAATGCCAACAACTTTAGAATGAAAAATGTGGTATGTTGAGAGTATTAGAACCAATGTACCTTTTGTCTATGCAAAAGTCAATATTTTAGTTGACTAATGAAATGAATAGTAACACCTAAACTTAAATTTCAAGAATTGAAAATTTTAAAAGTGTAACATGCCCTAGTACACCTAGCAAGATTGGTTTGGATAGGTTGGCATGCCAATAGGGTTCAGTTAGCAGTACTGCACATGGCATTATGCCATTCTGTGATTTCAGGGCTTTTAGCCATTCTGTCATTATGTTGATACTTGGCCTTGTGCCTAATGTTATTACAGCTTATTAGCTGTTCTGTTGCACACCAGGAGATACATATGTGATCGATGGTGTGACGGCCCGAGGTACTTGATACCTAGTGCCAGTTTACTCATTTATCCAGTCCAATCATCCAGTATAGGTTCTTGGGCAACCAAAAATGAAAGTGGATAAATTTAATGAGATTATGAATATAACAAATACAAAATAATTAAGATTACCAATAACGATCGAAAAATTGTCTGCATAAGACATAAGAACATGCACTGCATATTTATTTTCTGTTATTTCTTTTTATTTTATTATTGGCACCACTAAGCATTGTTGCTTAGCGCGTTACTTTTTGCCACGTGTAGGTTCTGGAGAGACCGACCGAGAGCCCAGTAGACCACAGACTGGGTGAGACCTCCTGCAGCTTTGCATAGTGTCCGTGTCACCTCACCGTCATCAGTGCATTGGTAAGACACTAGGTTTTATTTTTATATTTTGTAATTAACTTTTACTTTCTCATGTGCAATTGAAACTCATGTAATGTATTTTGGTATTAATGTAATTAGTGAGAATTGTGTTTATGAATGAAAAAAAAAAATAAATATTTATGTATGACTTGTATATGAATATCATATGAAATGAATGATTGAGAAATGGAAATGTTATTGAAAAATATTGAGATTTTGATGATGAAATGGAGTTTGGGATTGATTGAGAATTTTGGAAGTGTTTTTCTCAAGTTTCGAAGAACTGTTTTCTCCATTTTTAGCCGGTACTCTGCCGAAATTTCTATAAAATTTGCGAAACCTCAAATAAATTTATGTTCTTCATAATTGATTTACATGAATTATACTTCACAAATTGTATTTCATAACTATGAAAGAAATAAATAAGGAAGGAAAAAATAATTAAAATGATTGAAAAAAAAATGGTGTTCCGGTACACTGTGTGGCATATCTTGCTTGGCTACACTGTAGATGGGTAAGGGGTGTCACACTTGAAGCTAATCCATCTCTACCTATGGCCCAAGCACTTCTAGTGGAAAATCTGTAAAAAGAGCAACCCAAGAATGACCCTCATGAAGAAACAAAATAGGTAGAATTAAAACCTCTTCCTTCTACACTGAGGTATGTATTTTTGGACTCTAATTCTAAACATCCTGTCATTATAAATGCTAGCCTGAATTCTGCAGAAGGGGGAAAACTCTTAGGGGTACTTTCGACCCATAGCAAGTCTATAGGGTACACCATAGAGGACCTCAAGGGAATCAACCCTTCCATTTGCATGCATAGAATACATATGAAAGAGAACAGTAAACCCACCAATGGACACCAAAGGAAACTAAACCCTAACATGAAAGAAGTAGTAAAAAAGGAAAATTTGAAACTATTAGATATGGGTATTATATATCCAATATCTGATGGCAAATGGGTTAGTCCAGTGCATGTAGTACCTAAGAAGGGTGGGACAATTATGATTAAAAATAACAATGATGAACTAATCCCTACTAGGGTAGTCACTGGTTGGCGAATGTGCATTGATTATAGAAAATTGAATGGCACCACCAGGAAAGATCACTTTCCTCTTCTATTTATAGATCAAATGTTAGAGAGGCTAGCTAAACATTCATATTTCTATTATTTGGATGGGTATTCTGGATTCTTCCAAATCCCCATTCATCTTGAAGACTAAGAAAAGACCACATTCACATGTCCTTATGGAACATTTGCATATAGAAGAATACCTTTTGTGTCACACATTACTCCTCTGTAAGATGCGACATGATCCCATAGTATACCTAATAAATTATCGAAATTCACCTATTGATAATCTATTAAATATACCACAAGGAATTTTGGCAAAACAATTTTACTCTTAAGTTAAATTATTGCAAACAAGTGGAAACATTAGTTGAGAAATTAATTAGACATTCTATAATTCAAAGAAATTATTTTATGTTATTTTATGAAAAATTCGTGTGGTTATGGCTGAAATTTTAGTAAATCACAATTGTAAAACCTGTTAAATTCACCTGGGGCAATTATATAACATAATTAAATAAATCATCATTCAAAAATTTTCTTTCTTTCACAAACCAAAAAGTACGAGGATTTTACATTTACAATACAAGAAACATTTAATTACGAATTGATATCCATTAACATTTAGGAAATTGGTATTATAAAATTTACAAACGATCAACCTCAAAAGAAATAATATTACAATAATCTACCTTTGACTAAAGTCCTAAAAATAACATTACAAAGTTTCTGTACACTGCTCAAATATAATTACATACAAATAGCTACATGATTACATCAAAACCTAATGTATAAGGGTGTACCTATGATATACCTAAAGATAGTCCCAGCGTGACTTTAAGTCACAGCTTCAGGTAGTCTCACTCAATTGCTCTATCCTTTCTTTCACTTGGGACAGCATACAAAGTAATCGCTGAGCGGTGAACTCAGTGGTGCACAACTAATAATTTAAAACTCAATATAAAATATGCTTTATCAAATCATAACAAGGAATTTGAAATGTTTAAATTTTCCATAATTCATAGAACTAATGTCAACATTTTTAATTATACAAAATCTTTGTTTCAATAACATTTTATCAAACATTCATATTCACTATAAACTATAACAACAACACAATATTTCTTAATCAATATCCAAATCATTCAATCATATTGTATTTTAAACAATCATAAAACATAAGTTTTCAACCACGTTTTGAATCAAAGTATTTGCGTTTCAAGGTTATTGTCAACATTCACACAATTTAGAGCATGACACAAATTTTCAAATCAATGCCTTGTTGTACACCACGACAAAGCTAATACATCCCAATAACCAAAGGCTAAAGGGGAATACAAAGGCTAGCTAGCATATATGAGTACTCATCCAATACGTCCTCAATTGGTGAACTAGAGAGGGAAAAACTAAAAACCACAAGTAGAGGAGATCATATCCAATACGTCTCACTAGGCAAGTTAATGAGGAACACAAATCATGTTGCCATGCTAACTGTGGTTTCAAAACAATTTCAAATAATTTCCATTTAACAAAATGCATTTACAATCAATAAACACATTTAGTTACTAATTCATGTACACGGTTGGCAACATATAAAATTCTTAAAAGCACTTCAAAACACATTCAAAAGTAGCCCACCCCCCGTGCTACAATAATATAAAAGGGCCAACATCCACCTTTCTGTAATCACAAATTCATTTCATAAAATTTAAAGTTCTCAAGGGCAAGGAAAAATCATAATTCATTCATAATAAGCTCGTTCAAATCAAATTCAAATTGGAAAACAAAGAAAAAGTTAGTTGTGCACAAACCTTTAATGAGTCTCTTCTTCCTTGACTCACTTTTCCTTATCCTTCAAGGTCTCCTTTTCTACTGAAAATAAACAATTAAATTATTTCAATACTCCTCCCAATTATCTCCAATAGCTACTCAAATAAAAGCCTAATTCATCCCTAAGTAAATTTTCAAATTTTAATATTTTCTGGGTTTAGGGCAATTCTATATCCTGATTTTGCAACAACCTAGTTTTAGTCATAATTTAGTGAAGTGTTCTTTATGAAACTTGTTTCCATATGTCTTAGTTTTATTTTCCTTTTTGAATTACTCAATTTGAAGTTTTGGATCTCAAGTTATGGCCAAATTACTAAACACTGTTCCAAGTGCCATATCTTGAAATTCTAGATTTGTACCTTAACTTTTCAATCTATATCCAGGCATCTTAAGCTCATAATTTGGCCCTAGTACCTAAAACAATGTTTTATGTCTTTGTCTTAGGTTTCCAAATCAATTTGAATCACTTCAATTGGAGTTTTGTAGAGAAAGTTATGGCCTGATAACCATTTAAAGGTCATAAGACCAATTAGCTAAGGTACAGAAATTTCAGATTTGGGATTTTTGAATTATCCCAACAGTTCCTCTACCTTGCTTTAAGAACTAGGTTCTGGTCAAAACATAAAGTTTTTAGTTCTATGTCTTATGAGAATTTTGGCTTTAGAATCACCTAATTTTCATTTATATAACTCCAGTTATGGCCATTTAGCCAAAACTGGTCGGATGCCTAATCCTTCACATTTTCCAGGTTCAGTTTAGAATCTGGGCAGATTTGCTAGACTAATTTTATCTAGCAATTTGATCAAGTTAGGGTCATAATTTGACTCTATGGTCTTCATAAGAATTGTTCTCCTATGTCTTAGGTTTCCATTGGTCTAAAAATCACCTAATTTAGAGTTTTCTAGAGTGAGTTATGCCTAATTACCTAAGTATTATTCATTTAGTCATTTTTGGTCAAGTCTAGAATTACAATTCTTGATTCAAGCCAACTTTGAGGTAACTTATAGTCATTTTCTGGGTAGAGTGTCTTCATAAAGATTCTAGCCCTATGTCTTATGTTTCATTTCCAATTAGTTTCACACCAATTGGAGTTAAGTAGCTCAACTTATGAGCATTTAAGTAGACTGGACTCTAGTGTCCAGAATCAAAGCCAAATGTCCAACTTCATTTTCTTCAATCTCATCAACAAACCAAAACCAATTCTCAACCAAAGCACATAAAATGACCTTAATTTGGCATCAAGAACCCTTATTGAACTTCATACAATAGAAGCCCTAAATTCACCAAAACCCTAATTGATCAACTTTAATTTCAACAAGCTTAATCAATTTCAACTACAAAATCCATACATATATCATCATCTAACATTAAAAATCACTTCTAATTAGATCAAACCATCAAAACCCTAAAGTCCTCAAGCTGACCGAAATTAACACATCAAGATTCATGCATAATTTCTATAATTTCTTAAGCTAAATCCTCATATCCAAACTTAATTTCATGCATACACAATTTATTAAACTGACTTACCTCTAATTAAGCTTTTCAATCTTCCTAATCTTCAAGTTTCTCTCAATCCTTTTGCTCACAATCTTCTATTCAAGGTCCAATTTAGGTTTTTCTACTAATTTGGGGTGATAATTAGGGAAGAAATAGGGTTTATGGAGCTTGGAGATGTTGTTAATGGTGGAAAGAAGAGAGGGAAAGAGAGAGAGAGTGTGTGGCCGGCCTATGGAAGAAGATGAGTGATTTTATTTTTTTTTCCTTTTCTTCTTTTTGTGTAGATAATTATCTAATTTAATTTTTTTTAATTATTATTTTAATTATGTCATAATGAGGTCATAGTGATGTCATAATTATAAAGTTTTAATTTCCTAATTCTTTTTCATACACTTCTTTATATTTTCAATTCTATTTCAATATTTTAATCTCACCCATTTTAATGGACATTTAGGTCAAAAGTCAACTCTTGAAGTGAATTGATCAAAATGCCCCTCATCGGGTTATAGTCCATCTTTTTCCATAATACCTGATGAGTCCTTAGGTTTTTATTCCCTTTTTTGTACTTATTCTCTTTTCAATTCTATGATTTTCACATCCCCAGTAATTCCTCCATCAAACCTCAGTTAAGAATTCTATAGGTTCCCACACAAATTTAGGGTAACAACTAAACTTATAGTCGCTTCCCGTGTAAGTCAGTCATTATTGGGACTTAGGTTCATTTAACCTATTTGTGCTTTATTTCTCTTATTTTTATCTGACCTCATTTAATCTTTATTAATTTAATTTAAGACTTCTCTCAGTAATTTAGTTGTGGTTCTCGACATTCTAGCTGTCTGAACTGACATTAGCCATCGGAACAGTAGAATGTACGGAACGTATTAATCTAAAGGTGTTACATTTTGGTCTTTGTAATGCTCCTGCAACTTTTCAACGATGCATGATGGCTATTTTTTCTGATTATATTGAAAATATAATGGAAGTTTTATGGATGACTTTTCTGTTTATGGAACCAACTTTGATGAATGCTTGACTAACCTTTCTAAAGTACTTCAAAGATGTGAAGAGTCAAATCTGGTTCTTAATTGGGAAAAATGCCATTTCATGGTAAGAGAAGGCATAGTCCTTGGGCACCTAATCTCAGAAAAAGGAATAGGAGTGGACAAGGCAAAGGTAGAGGTTATTGAAAAAATGTTACCACCTTAATTAGTCTAGGAGGTGCAAAGATTTATCAAAGATTTCTTCAAAATAGCTAAGCCATCAATAAATTTGTTAAATCAAAATGTCCCCTTTGACTTTGATTGTAACGCCCTCACTTTAGGTAGTCCGTACATTCTACTGTTCCGATGACTAATGTCTGTTTGGATAGCCAGGATGTTTGGAACTATACTTAAACTAGGGTGAGGAGACATAAATTGATGAAATGGATATGAATCACTTAAACAGGTGAATAGTGAAACCCGTAAGATGCTAATAAAACAGAGGAGGCTCTGGCCGGGTCTCCCCAGAAATAAATTGTGATAAAAAAAAATTTCACACATGGATAACATGAGTAAATGAATATTAAAATTAACAACAAACATGACAAGACAATGTAGACACCATATTTTGGCTGACCTCCAAAGGCAAGGGTCTTTTAAAATCGAAACTTTATTATCTATTCTCTACCGACGTCCTGATCAATAGGTAGCTTCATTCCCACAAAAAGGGGTCAAGAAGGACCCTTTACCAAAATCCTTAGTTCCAGGTTCTTACAAAATGCCATTTTAATAAACACTTTAAGAGTTTGGGGGAGAGTTCTTACCTGAACTCAGTTTAATTTTTAACGTGAACACACTAAGAGATCGGGGGAGAGTTCTTACCCGAGTTCTCAATTAAAATTCTTAAAACTAAGAGATCGGGAGACAGTTCTTACCCAAGCTCTCAATTAAAATTCTTAAAACTAAGAGATCAGGGGAGAGTTCTTACCTGAGTTCTCAACTAAATTCTCAACACTAAGAGATCAAGGGAGAGTTCTTACCTCAGTTCTCAATTAAAATTCTTAACACCAAAAGGTCAGGGGAGAGTTCTTACCTGAGTTCTCAACTAAATTCTCAACACTAAGAGATCAGAGAAGAGTTCTTACCTAAGTTCTCAATTAAATTCTTAACATTAAGAGATCAGGGAAGAGTTCTTACCTGAGTCCTCAATTAAAATATTTAAAACAATGAGATCGGGGGAGAGTTCTTACCCAAGTTCTCAACTAAATTCTTAACACTAAGAGTTTGGGGGAGAGTTCTTATCCGAACTCAGTATAATTTTTAACGAATACATTAAGAGATCGGGGAGAGTCCTTACCTGAATTCTCAGTCAAAATTTTAATAAAATATGTGGAGATCAGGGGAGAGTTCTTACCCACAATCTTCTGCTTAAACTTTAACAGAATACATTAAGAGATCGGGAGAGAGTTCTTACCCGAATTCTCTTAGCTTAAATCCAAACTAAAATATCACAACTTCAATATTCGAATTAACCCCCAACAAAAATCCATTGTACAACACCTTTTCACTGAAGGGTCATCTCATGTACTCGTGTCCTTGGGCCACCCTAAATAGTGAAATATCAAATATTCCTTTTATCCGCGCAAAGGATTAACATCATCATTCTACCCCCTAAACTATCATGTTATAAATAGCATAACATTAAATCTGCTTACCCTCATTGAGGGACGAGGTGGGGTGCCTCACACCTTCCCCACCCATATACAGACCCTGAACCTAGAATCTCTATTTTCAAAGTGGATTTTAATTTTAAAAGAAAAATGGTTTCCTTTAATTTCCCTTAAAATTAAAATAGCAACTCCTCACTTTTCCCACTTCGGTGAGAATTCATCTGGCAGTCGTATAACCCTTGCAACAGTTTGGTGACTCCACTGGGGATTTATCCTTAACCCTGCTTTAGAGGTCCAAAAGCATATTTAATTTTATGCTCTTGTAAATTAAAACCGTAATTAGGGGGTTTAACTTGCAAAATTCGAAGGTCTTGATATACTCATTGTTATTATTCTTTCTAACCATTTTGCTTATTTTGATTGTCTTATTCCAAAGCAATTTTCGTCTAAAACTCCCCCTGGTACAGGGAAAAGGTAAATATGTCCCTTCACACACTGACTACTTACACAATGTCCTCACACACTTTAGCCCTATACCCGGGCTTTCTTACCCCTTTAGGAAATAGGAGGGAGTCATGTAGCGGTACCCATGGGTTTTACCCCGTTAGTATCCGTGAAGGCTTTTGCTCAGATTGAAACTCGTTCCATCTACTGTGATACCCGTGGAATTCTTCCGTTAGTATCCTGGTGGTGGAATAAGGCTCTACTGTTTACAGTAAGGACGATTTGGGAACTTGTGACTTTAGAAAATTAGATCTTGAGCTAAACCATTACATTAACTGAAAGCCATAGCAAACAACCTCATAAGATAGAACTATTCAATTAGATAGTACTTACTCGGTATTAGGACTCTCCCTATTTTAGGACAAAAGGGACATACTTGCTTTCACCTTACTCTGTTTATATTTTTCAAAATTTTTTGAACAACATGAGGATAATTTTGAATCATACTGTGAGGATGATCTAAACACCTTCCTACTTTGATAGGTGTATAGATATTGCCACGCCAGCAGTATAATCCAAAATTACCTGAATTTATTATACTAACGTATTTTCTCCATAGGTATTATAAATTGGAGTCTGTAAAGGATAAACGGAAACTTTAATATGGCATCCTCGAGTCAATCAACTGAAGGAGTTCTAAGGTAGGAACAAAGTGCTAGACAATGGTCCAAACTGTTTCATAGTTCAAAGTCCCCACAGATTGATGACATAGGGGCAGACATTAGCCCATTACCTCCATTGGATCCAAGCAAGGTTGAGGTTAGATTGACCGGTCTTGAGGATCTATCCAGCAGCTAGAAATCACTTCCCGATCATGTCAAAGTAAAGTTTGAGGAAAAGTATGGGAGGATTGCAACTTTGATACGAGTCAGAGTATAATTTTCTGCATTAAAAGCCATGTTATCGACTTGGAATCCTAGGTATAGGGTGTTCTCCTTCAATGATATTGATACAACTTCCACTATAGAGGAATATCAGACACTGCTAGAAATCCCTTATGTAGCGCAGAATCGGATTTATCTACACCTCAAGCATAGGCAGACCTAGAAACGGCTCGCGCATATACTTGGAATCTCTACAGAGGAAGAAAAGGCAAAGGAAACAGTCAAGGGAAACACATATGGCTAGTATTGGACTTACGTCAAAAAGCAATTGGATCTGCATATTCAGAGCAAGCAATGGGAACAGGCTTCGTTGGCACTAGCTTTGGGAATTTACGGCTTGATCTTGTTTCTCGGGCCTTTGGGAGTTATAACTCACAGCATCACGAAAAAATTATGGGCAGTAGAGAAGCAAAATGTCAACCCAATACCTGCAATTCTTGCAGAGACCTTTTGACTCTAACCTATTGCCGATGACAGGGTAAGGGAACCATCAAGTGTTGTTCCCAATTGCTACACCTTTGGATCTTTAGCCACATCTGTCCTTTGGAAACTAAGGGATTAGCCTGGTATCCTAACTAGCCTCCCATCAAAAAAATGGCTAGATTGGCAATAAGTCCAAAGAATGAACTTGTAACACCCCTCACCCGTCTACAGTATAGCCGAGCAAGGCGTGCTACACGGCGTGCCAGAACATCTAGTCTATGACTATTTCATTTCCTGAAACTCAATTTGATTTTAAGAAGTCTTTTATGTAATATTCATATCATGCTGATAATATTTTCATACTTTGATAAAATCAGTGTTTCAAAAATGGTAATAAAAATTTGGCAAGGTGCCGTCTGTATTTCGGACAAACTGTCCTTCCAAACCTGTTGAAAACAGTTTAATATGACAACATCAAAATCTCAAATATTTCACAGTCTCTATTTCTCAATAAAGTCAATAGACTTTTACAGTCATTAAACAGTTTCATAATACAGTCCATAATAATTTAAATATATCTAGAAAATCTCCATGTTATTTATTATGTACAAAATATTACAAACTTTATATCTTTCATAACATTATAAAATACAGGGCCGAATTTCAAAAATACAACAAAAGTAAAAAAATACAAGATATCCTAAGTCCTACCATGTATGCAATGCAGTGCAGATGACTCTGGACTCCTGTGCAGATCTGATGTCTCACCCGGTCATAGGTCTGCTGGGCTCCCCAGCTGTGTCTCCAATACCTACGCGTTACAAAAGCAACACGCTAAGCAATTTTGCTTAGTGGTGCCAAATATAAAGAAATATACACTAAAATAAAGTAAATGAATTTATGACATCGGTATTCTTTACAATTGTTGATTCTACCTTTATTTGCTAACATTTCAATATTTGCTAATTTTTTGGTAGTGCTGTATGTCAGTAGAATGGATTTAGCTATTTGAATTTAATAGTACTTGAATTACTGCCCATGTAGCCTATATACTGACCAGACTGGATAAACGGATATACTGGCACTGGGTACTTATTATCTCGGGCCGTTACACCATCAGTCACAAAGTGTCTCCCGGTGTGCAAATGGTGTATCTAGCGATAAGCCAAGAATAAATACACAATATGTATAGTCGTAGGCTATTGAAGTCACAGTGCGGTATAATAAGCCGTAAAAATACAGTATGGTATGAAGCCATTTACAGAACAGCTGTCAGAATCCTATTGGCATGCCAACCTATCCAAACTAGTCAACTAGGCAAACTAGGGCACATTATAAATTAATTGTTTAATTCATCAATTTTTTAGAGTTTACTAGATATTATGTAATTCATAAGTCAATGCATATGTTGACCTTTTTAGGGACTATAGATAAGTTGTTTCTAGCATCAACATGTCACATATTATAATTCAATATGCTGCCAATATAGTGCCATTTACCATTTTTACAAGTTGGCATTCATTGCCAAATTACTTCAAGCATCATTGTATGTAAATGCCAAATTCTCAATTTTTGTGTGCTAGATTGGTCTAGCTTAAAGTCTTATTTCTCTCAGTTTTTAGCTTCTGATCAAAGAAGAAAAATTGTAGCTCAATGTCTTATTGCACTCGGGGCAAAATTTCAGGTCATTCTGAGTTGTATAGACCAAGATATGGTCAATTTATTAAAGCTAGATAGATTGCACCTTTAGTGCAAAATTTGGTCAATTTTAAGTCACTTTTAGTTCTGGCAGTTTTGGTACCCGAAATTGTACAAACTATTTGACTTGGTTCTGGTCATTTTTGGGATTTGGTGCCTTCATAAGAATTGTAGCTCTATGTCTAAGCTATCCATGTTAAAAATTTCAAGTCAATTGGACCTATTTTGAGTGAGTTATGGTCATCCTAATGATTACTTTTCATATGGTCAAAAATCTAGGTTGCAAGGTTACCATTCCGGATTTGGTCATTTATAAGATCAGTTTCTAGGCAGAATTTTGACAACATTTCTCCATGAAAGTTGGCATATTTGGTGTCTATTTTCACCCCCCATTGGCCTCATACCAATTGAATTCACAGTTTGGCACTTATGACCTAATTTAGGTACTGCCATCAATACACAACCTGCACAAGACACTTACACTTCCAATTTGATATTCTTTCTCCTCCTCATTACTTCAATATTCAATTAATGGCACTTCCATATATATATATATTGTACAGAATTCCAGCAAGCATATTGGGCAGAACACATAAGTGCTTAATGCACACAATTCACCATTCAAGTTCAACATTCACTTCCACCAAAATTCAACATATCTAAATATCAATATTACACATACACTTCAATATACTCATACTTCAATATTAATTACACATGCTACCCACAATTTAACACTATCATATTTCATTAATAAACTTCATATTCACATACAAATTTGTGATATTATAGGCTGCCAAACATGGCAGTTTGCCAAAGCATCAAGGTCCCATTTCAAACCCTTAGTTCAAGCACTAACATGCACATACTTAGATTTTAACTTACTACATCTTCCATTTGAGTTAATCAACCTTAATTTCCATCCATTAGAGGTAAGAAAAACTCAAATACAACAAATATTCATGGCTGCCAAAAATGGACAATTGCATATCTCACTATTCTCTTCATTTCTCTTCACCAAAATACTCACCTCTACCTAAACACAAGGTTTACTAAAGTAAGGGAGAGGTTTTGGACACTTACAACTTTTGGAGCTTATCAAACTTCACCAAATCTTGTTTTTCTTGTTGCCAATATCTTCCCCAAGGTAAGTATGCAAGCTTTAATGAAGGAATCAAGTGGAAATGATGGCTTGATCATGCACCAAAGAAGCTTGCATGTGGGGCGGCAATGGTGGTTTCCATGGTGAATTTCATTTCGATAAGATGAAGTTGGATGAAGAAGAAGATGATAATGAGTGCAATATGCTATCCCAAGGCTTGTTTTGGTGTCCCGATTGTAATACCCTAGGAAAATCCCACATCGGCAAAACACGGGAGAGATGCTGGGTTTATAAGTTGGTGGTTCATAACCCCAAGTGACGCGTTTTAAAACTGTGAGGGCTTCAGCCCAGAGCGGACAATATCACTAGTGGGTCGGGCCATTACATTTGTGGTATCAGAGCGGCTCCGCGTGCAACCTTGAATGATGGTGGGGCAAACCTCAACGAGGACGCTGAGTCCCATAAGGGGGGTGGATTGTAACACCCTAGGCAAATCCCACATCGGCAAAACACGGGAGAGATGCTGGGTCTATAAGTTGATGGTTCGTAACCCCTAGTAACGCGTTTTAAAACCGTGAGGGCTTCGGCCAAGAGCAGACAATATAATGGCCTGGCCCACTAGTGATATTGTCCGCTCTTGGCCGAAGCCCTCACAGTTTTAAAACGCGTTACTAGGGGTTACGAACCATCAACTTATAAACCCAGCATCTCTCCCGTGTTTTGCCGATGTGGGATTTGCCTAGGGTGTTACAATCCACCCCCCTTATGGGACTCAGCATCCTCGCTGAGGTTTGCCCCACCATCGTTCAAGGTTGCACGCGGAGCCGCTCTGATACCACAAATGTAATGGCCCAGCCCACTAGTGATATTGTTCGCTCTGGGATGAAGCCCTCACGATTTTAAAACGCGTCACTAGGAGTTACGAACCACCAACTTATAAACCCAACATCTCTCCCGTGTTTTGCCGATGTGGGATATGCCTAGGGTATTACAATCCACCCCCCTTATGGGACTCAGCGTCCTCGCTGAGGTTTGCCCCACCATCGCTCAAGGTTGCACGCAGAGTGGCTCTGATACCACAAATGTAATGGCTCGGCCCACTAGTGATATTGTCCGCTCTTGGCCGAAGCCCTCACGGTTTTAAAACGCGTTACTAGGGGTTACGAACTATCAACTTATAAACCTAGCATCTCTCCTGTGTTTTGCCGATGTGGGATTTGCCTAGGGTGTTACAATCCACCCCCCTTATGGGACTCAGCGTCCTCGCTGAGGTTTGCCCCACCATCGTTCAAGGTTGCACGCGGAGCCGCTCTGATACCACTAAAACATGTCACACCTTATCCCTTGTAAGGCATGACATGTTCCCGTAGCATGCCTAATGAATCACCGAACTCCACCTACCGATAACCCATTAGTTATGCTACAAAGGATTTTAAAACAAACCATAGCTTTTTATCTTATCAATTCTTTTGCGAAAAACTGTATGAGAATAGTTAAAATTCCATGCAAACATTCCTTGGAAATAATGATAGACTAAATATTGCAAAAGTTACATTTTCATAAGTCTCAAAGTAAAATACAAAATAATTACAAACTCAAAATGTGATAGCAATGCAATGTTTTTAAATACAAACTGCTCAATGTCCGTACATCCATGCATATAGGTACAAAATACATCAAAAGGAAATTACAGGGGTATGACTACAATATATACCCACAAACAATACCAAAATGCTACTTCCAAGTCTCTCACTCGGCATCATTCTCCTTTCCCTTACCTGCGACAGCATAAAGAAGCTATCGCTGAGTATATCACTCAGTGGTGCACAACTAATAGCTTTAAAACTTAAAGTAAAACATAATTTGTCAAAGCATAATAAATCACATTTTTCTTAAGCATGAAAACTTCACAATAGTTCTAAGTTCATAAGAGCCATTTATTGGAATAACATTTCAAATGAGAAATCACACTTCATAAATCACAATTCACAAAACATTAGTGTTGCCAACATCAACACACAGTTCAGGCCATGACACAAAATTTCACGATCAGTGTCGTGTTGTACACCACGACAAAGCAACCTCACTAACCGTTATTAATGAGGGAAGGGCTAGCTAGCTAATGAGTACTCATGTAGTCTTACCCCACTAACCATTATTAATGGGAGACATAATCAATATCAATTATAAAACCCCAAGTAGCCGTTACTACTGGGGAGTTCCAAAGGGACTGTCATGCTAACTGTGGTTTCAAAACAACTTTCAAGAGTTTCTAAATCAATAATCACGTTTGCAAAACAATAGCATATTCAAATCATCATAAAATCCATAAAAGGGGTGGCAACACACAAATTCCTCAAATACAAGAGAAAAACATAACTCATTCAAAATAAACTCATTTCAAATCAAACTCATTCAAATAAACTTATTCAAATCAATTTACGAAGCTAAAACAAAGAAAAATGCTAATTGTGCACAAACCTTCAATGCTCTCCTTTATTGTTACCTACTTCTCCTTGTCCGTTCCAACTTCTTTTTCTACTGAAAATACACAAATACAATACCTCAATACCAATCTCAATTGCTGCCAAGAACTCATTATATGCATGTCTAATGCATCCCAAGTTAGCTTTGAAAATTTTAGAATATTTTGGTTTTGGGACAACTTGGTGCCCCAATCTTTGAACCTAATTTTTACCTAGTTTTGATCATAATTTGGTGAGATATTCTTCATGAAAATTGTTCATTTAGGTCTTAACTTTATTTTCCTTTTTGAATCGCCTAATTCGGAGCTGTGTAACTCAAGTTATGCCAAAAACACCATTACTGTTTACGTCACTGTTCATGCTGCAGATTTTGTTCTGGCAGATTTATCGATCCAACTTTGTTCAGCAATTTGACCAAGTTAAGTCCATAATTTGGTCTAATGTTCTTCATATGAAATGTTCTAATATTTCTTAGGTTTTCATCGGTTTAAGAATCGCCTAAATCGGAGTTTTCTAGAGAAAGTTATAGCCTTGCAAAATTTACTGTTCATTTGGTCAATTTTAGGTGCCCAGATTCTAGCAGATTCGGTGACCCGACTTCATTTTGCAATTTGATTGAGTTAAGTTCATAATTTGGTCTAACATTCTTCATATGAAATATTCTACTATGTCTTAGGTTTCCATCGGTTTAAGAATCGCCTAAATCATAGTTTTCTAGAGAGAGTTATAGCCTTGCAAATTTTACTATTCATTTGGCAATTTTGCAGTTTTGCAAATTCAGTAACTCAACTTTGCTCAATAATTTGATTGGGTTAATCACATAAGTTGGGTTTGTGTTCTTCATGAAAGTTTTAGGTCTATATCTCATCTAACTACTGGTAAAATTTCAGGTCATTTTGACTTGCCTAGCTCGAGTTATGACCCAAACACGATTACTGTTCATGTATACTGTTCATACTGCAATTTTTCAAGTTTGGTCAGTTTGTTCACTAGGTTTTGGTCGCTTTTTGGGCATGCTTCCTAAATGAAAATTGTGTCATTTAGTGCCTATTTTCTGTCCCAATTGGTCCCATACCAATTGCACTTGTAAAATTTCATTTTTGGTCCCTCAAAGTTGACTTTTGGTCATGCTTCATACCCAATCCGAATTTGGCTTTGATTTAAACATTTCTCACACACTTAATTAGGTGACAAATGGCCATTTCTTTCCTTAAACTATGTCAAAGACATCATTTAGCACTTCTTCACATTTTTGGTCTCTAAACCCTAGTGTTCAAAACCCTAATTTTTCTCCCATTTGGCCAAAACCCTAGTTTAGGTTCCATATATGTTTTCTTTCATTTTCTTATGAAATTTCATCATAAATTAACTTCATTCAAAGCTTATACAACTAATCTAAAATGAAAAGAAAATTACCTCTTGTTGATTTCTTTCCAACTTCACTTTTCTTCCAATTCTTGTTCTCCTTGCTTTTAATCTCTCAATCAAAGATCTCTTTGATGTCTTCTTTTAGTGGGCTATGGAATTTATGAAGGGAATTTAAGGGAATTAAAACTTGGGAGGGGAAATCAATGAGGGGAAGAAGTGGAAGAAGAAGAGAAAAAGAGAGAGAGAGAAAGAGAGAGGAGAGAGTGGTGGCCACTTATGAAAAAAAGAAATGAAGAAGACATTTGTCTTCTTATATATATATATATATATATATATATATATATATATATATATATATATTTATCGCCAAAATTAGCTTATTAAAATTATAAATTTTAATTGTGCCATAAGGATAATTAAACTTAAATTTTTATTCCCTTTTTTTTTTACACTTAATTTTTTTCTTTTAATTAAATAATTAAATTTAACTATCAAAAGCCCATAAGTCTTTCATTTTAATTTTGTCATAATGGAAATGAAAGTTTAAGTTTTCATTTCTTAAATTTTCCCTTACATATTTTTACTTGAATTTTTCTTCAATTTTTACCCCATAATTCAATTCATTAATTTTATTTAATTTAATTGACATTTTGGTCAAAAGTCAACTTTTAAGGTGAATTGACCAAAATGCCCCTCATCGGGTCATAATCTTTCTTTTTATAATACCCGATGAGTCCTTAGTTTTTTTTTTTTTTGTTCACTAGAATTTTTATTGTGTCTATCTCAATTAATTTCTATTTATTTTTGGTCCTCAAGGTGTCTTCGAATAGTATTAGTCACGGACCAAAAATGGTACTATTCATAACTCGGAGGTTCGGGGTGTTACACCGATATTCAAGTTAGTGGAGCACTAAGCAATAGTTTAATGGTTAATTAGTTAAAGTTTCCTTATTTGCTCATTTATCTCAATTCTTTTACTATTTACATATTGTATCCCATTTTAATTTTTTATGACATTTCCTAAGTGCAATATCATTTATTTTTAATGGAAATTGAGGTCAAAAGGCAACTCTTGGTGTCGAATGACCAAAATGCCCCACTTCGGGTTACATTCCCGATTTTTCGGTAACACTGATTTTTATCTGTTTCTTGATTTTTCATTTTTCTTTGTACTAATTTATTAATTTTTGTTTGATATTTCTAGTGTCAATTACATTTCAATAAACCTTTACTTACGTCCTGAAATTTAATTCCGAGAATTCCCCGCGGTCTTGGGGTCAGCAACGGCCTTCCCGGTGCGGTCACCCATCACTGCTGTGCCGGCTCATTTAACTTAGCTTCATTTTCTCTCTTTCATTTTTCTTTGATTTTTCTTGTATTTTCTTTTTATTTATTTCATCATTATGTATCTGTTCACTATCACCGAAGTGTAGCTCTAGACATCCTAACTTGCCTTGACTATTATTTGGCCACTAGAGCAACAGAACGTACAGAATACGTACAGTGGGGATGTTACAACTCTTCCCCTCTAAATAAAAATTTCATCCTCAAAATTTACTTGATGTGAAGAGCTGAGAGAACTGTTGTCTCATTCTCTCCTCGCTCTCCATGTTGCCTCTTCCGTGTTGTGGTGTCTCCATTAGATTTTCACTAGTGGAATTGTCTTCTTTCTGAGCTCTTTTACCTCTCGTGCCAAGATTTTAATTGGTTCTTCTTCATATGTTAGGTCAGGTTGTACCACAATTTCTTATGCTGAGATGACATGTGAAGGATATGATCTGTATCTTCTGAGCATCGAGACATGGAACACATTATGTATCTTGTCCAGCTCAGGTGGTAAGGCTAATCAATAGGCTACTGGTCCCACACATTCCATAACTTCATATAGGCCATTGAACCTAGGGCTTAATTTTCCCTTTTTCTCGAATCTCAACACTTTTTTCCACAGTGATACTTTGAGAAATACCTTCTCTCCAACTTCATACTCAATGTCCTTTCTCCTCAAGTCAGCATAAGATTTCTGTCGGTCTGAGGTAACTTTCAAATTGGCCTTTATCAATTTCACCTTTTCCTCTGTCTGTTTTATCAGGTTTGGCCCCACTAGCTTATTTTCGACTAATTCAGTCCAACATACAGGTGTTCTGCATTTTCTCCCATACAGTGCTTCATATGGTGCCATTTGTATGCTAACTTGATAGCTATTGTTGTATGCAAAATCTGCCAATGGAAGGTATGTAACACCCCTATGTTCGGTAGTGCGTTCTACTGTTTCGGTGACCAGTGTTGTCCGGACAGCTAGGATGTGTAGAACTACACATAGATATGGATGAGGAGACATAAAATAATGAAATATAAGAAAAGAAAATACAAGAAAAACAAAGAAAAAATAATAGCAATGAAATGTAACCAAGTTAAATGAGCCGTGTAACACCCCTATGTTCGGTAGTGCGTATTACTGTTCCGGTGACCAGTGTTGTCTGGACAGCTAGGATGCCTAGAACTACACATCGATATGAGTGAGGAGACATAAAATAATGAAATACAAGAAAATAAAATACAAGAAAAACAAAAGAAAAATAATAGCAAAGAAATATAATCAAGTTAAGCGAGCCGAGAACCCTAGCGATGGGTGACCGCACCGGGAAGTCACGGCGTGGACCGTTGACTAGCCCTGGACCGCGGGGAACCCTGAAAAATATTTTTAGGAATTAAATAGATCCCTATTGAAGTATAAATATTATTAGAAATATTAAATAAAAATTAAATAATTAGTACAAAGAAAAGTGAGAAATCGAAAAACGGACAAAACCCGGTGTTACCGAAAAATCGGGAATACAACCCGAACAGGGGCATTGTGGTCATTTGACACCCCGAATTGTCTTTTGACCTAAATTTCCATTAAAAATAAATAATATTACACTTGGAAAATATAATAAAAAATAAATTTAGGGGAACCTAATGTAAATAGTAAAAATGGAGGGTAAATTGACTAATTATCAATTAAAACATATAAAATAGTTTAAATAAAGTGAGTGGACCACTATGAATTAAATTAAATACTCAATGGGCAGGTGTAAATCCACTAACCAATCTGCAATTCATCTTCTTCAATTGAGAAGTCCCATTGCCGCATGAAAGCTCAAACTCCTCCCATGGCCGCCCACCTTGAAGCCTTTACAAATCCATGATCAAGCCATCTTTTCCCACACTTATCTTCATTAAAGTTTATCCTCACCTTGCAAGGAAGAGTTTGATAGCAATTTTAAGAAGTTTTGGTGAAGATTCAAGAAGTCTCATCCATAGGTAAGTTTGAGTTTTTGATTGTTGCTTTGTTAAAGTTTGTAAGGATGTTATGGGTGTTTGATTTATGAAGAAATTTTTGAGGTTTGATGTTGAATGTGAATGTGTAGTTTTGGCAGCCATGGAAACACCTTGAAGGCAGTTTATTCGTTCTTGTAAATGGTGAATTAAATGATTGATTAAATGTATATTGTATAGGAAATTGTTTGGGTGATGTATACTTAGTATATGTAAATATAAAATGTGATTTAAAGCTTGGAAAGTAATGGAATGTAAGTGTACCATTGTGGCAGTTTGTTAACTCTTGAAGAATACTGGAATTCATGCTTGGTTTATGGAATAATGATGTTAAAATGTGTTGGTTGTTATGGCAGTTTGAGTGCATGTATGATGGTGTGAAGTTGGACATGTAAATGGGCACGAATTGGTGATTTAATTATTGTAAATTGAGTTGGACAAATTCTGCACTTGTTGGTGCACATTGAATGTAATTGTAAGCTGCCAAAATGACCTATAATATGTTGTAAATTATGTTTAGGTTGTGGTACGACCAGAATTGGTTTGAATGTTAAGTTTGGTGAGTATTAAAAGTGATGCTTGATGTGTATGCAAGAATTACAATAAGGCAGTTTGAGTTTTAGGCCTATAACTTTAAGTGTGTGGCTCCAATTGGTATGAGACCAATTGGAGGTGAAACTAGGCACAAAATGTGCCAACTTTCATGAAGAAACCTTACCAAAATTCTACTTGCAAGGTAGCTTGAAAAATGACCAAATCCGGATTAAGTGCAATTGAGGCCTGAAAATTGACCATTTGGGCAGCAGTTAGTGTTTAGGCCATAACTCACTCAAAACTGGTCCAATTGACCTGAAAATTTGACCATCAATAGGTAAGACCCATATCTACAAGTCTTATCAAGACACCAAAGCCCAGAAATGAACATAAGCAAGTCAAACAGCTTGCATAAGTTTGGGTCCAAAAACTGACTAAACTTAAAATGACCTAAAATGACCTAAAGTGACAAATTTTAGTGCAATTTGACCAGCAATAGTAAAATGACCATAACTTGGTCTACATAACTCAGAATGACCTGAAATTTTTCCCCGCGTTCCATAAGACATAGATCTACAAGTTTGTAGTTTAGACCGAAACCCAAAAACTGAGGAAACTAGGTCGTCCGGCTAGGTCAAACTAGTATCCCGGAATCCAGCAAATTGCAAGAAAATGCAGTATATACGGAAATGAACTTGGTAACATGTACCAACCCTAAAATACTATCGAATGTGACATATTAATGACATTAAAACCTAATTTACCTAGAATGCACCAAGGGTCGATATATTAGGTTGATTAAGCAAATAATAGCATTCAGTGAATTACTTATCAAACATTATCGTTAGAGACAGTTTAATTAAATACTGAAACACTTCAAATTGTGTTTCTCAGTTAGCAAAGACTCAGGAAAAGGGAAGGAAACACTGAGTCAAGACCAGGAGACAGTTATCAGAGGTTTGTGCACAACAACTATTTCTTTTGAAATTTTCAATTGAAATGAATTATGACTATTTGTACATTATTGTTTTAAATTGTGGAAATGTGTTTGAATGGATATTTATCGCTTGAAAAGCACTGTAAATGGTTTGAAATTGTGAGAAATTGTTCGAATGATATTGATAGATACTTATTGATTGAAAAGCATTGGAAATGGTTTGAAACCACAGCTATCATGTATATTGATTGTATTCCTCGCTAGCTTGTCTAGTGGGACGAATTGAATTCCCTCTCTGGCTGAAGTGTTGAGGTGTGTACCTGTTGAGGACGAATTGGACGAGTACTCATATTTTTGCTAGCTAGCTATGTTATTCCTCATTAGTCATCGACTTTTGGGATGAATTGAATACCTCATTAGCCATCGGCTTTTGGGACGAATTGAACTTTGGAACATGATTAAGCTGTGTATGATTTATTGATATGTATTATGAGATTGTGAAATGAATTTAAATTCTTATTGACATTCACTGTCTTTTGAATTTAACTATGTTTGGATTTCTGAGATTTATTGTGACATTGTGTTAAATTCCTTCTGACATTCATTGTCTTGAATTTAACTATGATTTTACGTATCCATGATTTAAATGATTTATGAATTGTGATTTAAAGTTGTATTTGGTTAATGTTGTGCACCACTGAGAGATTGTCTCAGCGATAGCTTTCTTTTTATTGGTGTCGCAGGTAGACAGACAGACAGGGCAGCAGATTAGGCTGCTAGTACATCCAGCGATAGATTATTGGGTATAACGAGTATACCACATTTTGCATTTTGTACTGTAATGTATAACCACTGTATGTATATATTGTTTTTAGTTTTGAGCAGTTGTAAATTAAAATTGTACATTGAAGTTGTAAAGTAAATTATGAGTTACTTTGACTTGTAAAAATTGTATTATATTTCTTGTATCTCAGTCTTTGAAAAATTACTGTGGATTTAAGTTGAGAAATATGTTGTGTTGAGAAATATGTTGGAGTTGAGATTTGGAAATATATTGAAGTGCTTTTTACCGGTTTTCTGAAGAACTGTTTTATCCAAAATACAGATGGCACTCTGCCAAAATTTTTACAGAAATTCCAAATAATTCAAATGTGTTAGTTCTATCACTTCAGTTCAAAAAGGTTTTTAACACCTGTAAATAGTGCTCACCATTGTAAAAGAAGTAAGAAAAGTTTTTAAAATCCCTTGTAGTGTATTTAATGGGTTATCAGTAGACGAAGTTGGTAATTCATTAGGTATACTACGGGATCATGTCATGCCTTACAGAGGAGTAGGGTGTGACATGTTTTAGTGGTATCAGAGCTAGTTTTTAAATTTTGTTTTCACATGTTAACTGAATATTCTTTCTTCATAGTACAACTGCTCAATATCATTGTTTGATACATACAGTACATTACATTATAAATATGCACTAACGGGAGGAAATCTCCTTGTGTTATTTGTTAAGGAGGTCTAAGATCCTCGCATTGACCATGGAAGAGGGTGATCGTTCAGTCGATCAATCTATTGAGGCTGAGGTGCAAGGGGATGCCCCAGCCCTACACAATGCCAGTGGTTCAAAGAAGACCACCCGCAGATCGCAGCTTTCTGCTAAGTTCGCCGTGAGATGGTCGCAATGTTCCAAAAATGGCTAGTAATGTGCCTACTCAAGTCCCAATACAGACACCAGTGATACAACCACAGTCTCCTACTAGGCAGTATGATAAATTGATGAAATATGGGGCTACAGAGTTCAAGGGGACAGTAGATCCTCTAGAGGCTGAACAGTGGTTAGAGAGGATGGATAGGGTATTCAAGAAACTACATTGCACGGAGGAGCTCAAATTTGAATACTCTGTATCTCTACTACAGGGGGATGCTTATGACTGGTGGAAAACCATTCCCCACAGTCTGGTAGAACCTGCAGTGCTAACATGGAATGACTTTCTCAGGGAATTCAGACAAAAATATGTCCCTGATGCTTATGTAGATCAGAAGTTACAAGAATTCCTAAGTCCAAACAGGGAGCAGATCAGTGGCTGAGTATGAAAGAGAATTTTCTCGCCTGAGCCATTATGCAGTAAGTTTACTTGCTACCAGCAGGGAGAGATGCAAGAGGTTTGAAACTAGCTTGAAGCCCAGTATCAGATTACAAGTGGTCGGATTCAAACACACTAATTTCTCTGAACTTATTTCTCAAGCCCTAGAGTTGGAAAGAATTGAGTCCAAGTCGCTCCCGAGAAAAGAAATCAGAGAAGACAGAGAAAGAGGGAAAATCAAGAGAACAGAGTTCCAGTGGTCCCACCGGAAAGAGGAAGAATCATGGGGACATGGCAGAGGTGGCAAGAAGTCCGGTAGGGGAAGATATTCAGATGTAAACCTCCTCTATCCGGGTCACAGAGTACTGGAGGTTCCTACTCTCCCGCCAATGTGAAACTTGTGGAAGAAATCATGGTGGGATATGCTATAAGGCTATTGGAGCTGTTATAACTGTGGAGGCACAGGACACTTTGCCAAGGACGCACTGAGTCGCAGAGTTGGACCACCTTCTACTACTCGCAGAGGGGCCGCCTGAGCCCCGTCACTAGAAGTTCACAACCACCCAACAAAGGTAGAGGCGGGGTAGAGGTAGCCCAAAGAGCAGCCAAGGCACAAGAAACATTGAGCAAGACAGTGCTCGGTCGAATCTATGCAATGAGACAGAGGGAAGAGGCCGAGACATCTGATGTTGTGGCTGGTACCTTCTCAACTTTTAATCAAGATGTGTTTGTGTTATTTGATCCGGGTTATACCCATTCTTATGTGAGTGCTAGCATCATTGATTGCATTGCTGTTCCATGTACAAAAATGGACTTTGAGGTACTAGTAACAAGTCCGCTAGGACAGGAGGTCAGGGTTAATAGAATGTATAGGGATTGTCCTTTGGTGATCCAAGGACACACTTTTCTATCTGATTTCATTGAAATGCCCTTCAGAGATTATGATATCATCTTGGGCATGGATTGGTTAGCTGGGCATCATGCCATGATTGATCAGAGGTCAAGACAATTACTTTTGGTCTCCCTCAGTACAGTGATGTGGTAATACATGGGGAGAGGCAGTTATTGCCATCAAACATCATTTCGGCTGCACTAGCCAGAAAAATGATCAGAAAGGGGTGTGAAGCATACTTGGCACATGTGGTAGACACCCAAGTGGGGAGTCCAGCATTGAAGGACATCCCTACAAGATATGACTTTCGGATGTGTTTCCTGATGAATTGCCAGGACTACCTCCAGAAAGAGAAGTGCAGTTTGAAATTAATGTTATGCCTGGTGTGGATCCAATCTCCATAACGCCATACAGAATGGCACCAGCAGAGTTGAAGGAGTTGAAGATACAATTGCAAGAATTACTTGAAAAGGGCTTCATCCGCCCTAGTGTGTCACCTTGGGGAGCACCAGTGTTGTTTGTTAAGAAGAAGGATGGTACTCTCCGCTTATGTATAGATTACCGGCAGTTGAATAAGGTGACAATAAAGAACAGATATCCATTGCCTCGCATTGATGATCTGTTTGATCAGTTGAAGGGTGCAGCTGTATTCTCCAAAATTGATTTGCGATCTGGTTATTATCAGTTGAAGGTGCAAGAGCAGAGTATTCCAAAAACTGCTTTCAGAACTCGGTATGGCCACTATGAGTTTCTAGTAATGCCATTCGGGTTAACAAATGCTTTAGCTGCTTTTATGGATCTGATGAACACTATCTTCAGACCATATCTCGACCAATTTGTGGTGGTATTTATTGATGACATTTTGATATACTCGAGGAATGCAGAGGAGCATGACAGACATCTGCGAATTGTACTGCAGACTTTAAGGGAGAAACAGCTATACGCCAAATTGTCGAAATGTGAATTTTTGCTGAAAGAAATCTCCTTTTTGGGACATGTTGTGTCAGCTGAAGGGATCAAGGTAGATTCCAGCAAGGTAGAAGCTATCCTTAATTAGAAGCCGCCCAGGAACATCACAGAAATTCGCAGTTTTATGGGTTTAGCTGGATATTACCGTTGGTTTGTGAAAGGATTTTCTATGTTATCTTCTCCAGTGACTAAGCTGCTTCGAAAAGATGTGAAATTTCAGTGGACAGATAAATGTCAGCAGAGTTTTGATGAGTTGAAGAGGTGTTTAACTGAAGCTCCAGTCCTCACTTTACCTACTCCAGGTAAAGAATACACAGTTTATAGTGATGCTTCCCACAATGGGTTAGGCTGTGTACTGATGCAAGATCGGAATGTTATTGCTTATGCATCACGTCAGCTGAAACCGCGTGAGAGGAACTACCCAACACATGATCTGGAGCTAGCAGCTATTGTTTTTGCTCTGAAGATCTGGAGACACTATTTTTATGGGAGAAATGCTATATTTGCACAGATCACAAGAGCTTGAAGTATTTGGGCACCCAGAAGGAATTAAATTTGAGGCAGAGGAGATGGTTAGAACTGATTAAAGACTATGATTGTTTAATAGACTATCAGCCAGGGAAAGCAAATGTGGTGGTTGACGCCTTAAGTCGCAAGACTATGGCAAGTCTTAAAGTTTCTCCTTTGTCCATAGTATATGAGTTGAAAGCACAGCATGCCAGTTTAGAGATTGATGATGAGGGACAGACAGCAGTTGCATGGCATGTACAGCCAGTGTTGATTGATCAGATCAGAATGGCTGCTCAGAGTGATGAAAAATATCAGAAGCTACTGAAAGAAGTCCAGCAGGGCAAGAAACCTAAATTCTCTATAAGAGATGATGGTTTATTACTACATCAGGGTAGAATGTGCGTTCCTAGTGATGTGGAAATGAGACAAGCCATTATGAAGGAAGCACATGAGTCTCCTTTTGCTATGCACCCTGGTGGAACTAAAATGTACAGAGGGCTGAAAGAGCATTACTGGTGGATGGGTATGAAGAGAGATATAGTTGAATTTGTTTCCAAATGCCTAACTTGTCAGCAAGTAAAGGCAAAACATCAAGTTCCAGTTGGTTTGTTACATCCTTTGTCAGTACCAGAGTGGAAATGGGAACGAATAACTATGGATTTTGTTACAGGACTTCCAAGGACACAGAGTAGTCATGATGCAGTATGGGTTATAGTTGACAGATTGACCAAGTCTGCTCACTTTTTGCCAGTTCGGATGGACTATAGCCTGGAAAGATTGGCCAGATTGTACATATATGAGATTGTAAAATTGCATGGAGTGCCAGTATCAATTGTGTCTGACAAAGATCCTAGGTTCACTTCTAGATTCTGGGGTAGTCTTCAGAGAGCCCTAGGAACTAGATTGAACTTCAGCATAGCATTCCACCCACGCATGCATGGCCGCCTAAGAGGGTTATTCAGATATTGGAGGATATGCTACGGGCTTGTGTGATTGAGTTTGAAGGTAGTTGGGATACACACTTGCCTTTGATTGAGTTTGCTTATAACAACAGCTATCAATCAAGCATTGGAATGCCTCCATATGAAGCTTTGTATGGCAGAAAGTGCAGAACTCCCTTATGTTGGGATGAAGTAGGCGAAAGGAAGATGATTGGGCTAGAGATTGTTCAGCAGACAGAGGAAAATATCAGATTGATCAGAGATAGACTCAAGGCTGCATCAGACCGTCAGAAGTCCTATGTTGATCTGAAGAGAAGAGATATTGAATATGAAGTGGGTGATAAGGTATTCCTCAAAGTTTCTCCTTGGAAGAGGATTATGAGATTTGGCAAAAAGGGGAAACTGAGTCCTCATTTCATCGGACCATATGAGGTTCTGAAAAGAGTGGGTCCTTTGGCATATCGGCTAGCATTACCTCCAGAGCTAGCAAGGATACACAGTGTCTTCCATGTGTCCATGTTAAGGAGGTACAGATCTGACCCATCTCATGTACTATCGATTGAGGAGATTGAGGTAAATCCAGACCTCTCATATGAGAAAGAACCCATAAAAATTCTGGCATATGAGGTGAAGCAGCTGAGGAATAAATAGATACACCTGGTTAAAGTGCTGTGGAACCATCATTCAGGCTAGGAAGCTACTTGGGAACGTGAAGAGGATATGAGGATATAGCACCCACAGCTGTTCAGAGACTAATGCCAGGTAAAATTTTGAGATGAAATTTATTTAAGGGGGGGAGAATTGTAACACCCCTATGTTCGGTAGTGCGTATTACTGTTCCGGTGACCAGTGTTGTCCGGACAACTAGGATGCCTAGAACTACACTTCGATATGAGTGAGGAGACATAAAATAATGAAATACAAGAAAAGAAAATACAAGAAAAACAAAGAAAAAATAATAGCAAAGAAATATAATCAAGTTAAGCGAGCCGAGAACCCTAGCGATGGGTGACCGCACCAGGAAGTCATGGCGTGGACCGTTGACTAGCCCTGGACCGCGGGGAACCCTGAAAAATATTTTTAGGAATTAAATAGATCCCTATTGAAGTATAAATATCATTAGAAATATTAAATAAAAATTAAATAATTAGTACAAAGAAAAGTGAGAAATCGAAAAACGGACAAAACCCGGTGTTACCGAAAAATCGAGAATACAACCCGAACAGGGTCATTGTGGTCATTTAACACCCCGAGTTGTCTTTTGACCTAAATTTCCATTAAAAATAAATAATATTACACTTGGAAAATATAATAAAAAATAAATTAGGGGTACCTAATGTAAATAGTAAAAATGGAGGGTAAATTGACTAATTATCAATTAAAACATATAAAATAGTTTAATTAAGGTGAGTGGACCACTATGGATTAAATTAAATACTCAATGGGCAGGTGTAAATCCACTAACCAATCTGCAATTCATCTTCTTCAATTAAGAAGTCCCATTGCCGCATGAAAGCTCAAACTCCTCCCATGGCCGCCCACCTTCAAGCCTTTACAAATCCATGATCAAGCCATCTTTTCCCACACTTATCTTCATTAAAGTTTATCCTCACCTTGCAAGGAAGAGTTTGATAGCAATTTTAAGAAGTTTTGGTGAAGATTCAAGAAGTCTCATCCATAGGTAAGTTTCAGTTTTTTATTGTTGCTTTGTTAAAGTTTGTAAGGATGTTATGGGTGTTTGATTTATGAAGAAATTTTTGAGGTTTGATGTTGAATGTGAATGTGTAGTTTTAGCAGCCATGGAAACACCTTGAAGGCAGTTTATTTGTGCTTGTAAATGGTGAATTAAATGATTGATTAAATGTATATTGTGTAGGAAATTGTTTGGGTGATGTATACTTAGTATATGTAAATGTAAAATGAGATTTAAAGCTTGGAAAGTAATGGAATGTAAGTGTACCATTGTGGCAGTTTGTTAACTCTTGAAGAATACTGGAATTCATGCTTGGTTTATGGAATAATGATGTTAAAATGTGTTGGTTGTTATGGCAGTTTGAGTGCATGTATGATGGTGTGAAGTTGGACATGTAAATGGGCACGAATTGGTGATTTAATTGTTGTAAATTGAGTTGGACAAATTCTGCACTTGTTGGTGCACATTGAATGTAATTGTAAGCTGCCAAAATGACCTATAATATGTTGTAAATTATGTTTAGGTTGTGGTACGACCAGAATTCGTTTGAATGTTAAGTTTGGTGAGTATTAAAAGTGATGCTTGATGCGTATGCAAGAATTGCAATATGGCAGTTTGAGTTTTAGGCCTATAACTTTAAGTGTGTGGCTCCAATTGGTATGAGACCAATTGGAGGTGAAACTAGGCACAAAATGTGCCAACTTTCATGAAGAAACCTTACCAAAATTCTGCTTGCAAGGTAGCTTGAAAAATGACCAAATCAGGATTAAGTGCAATTGAGGCCTGAAAATTGACCATTTGGGCAGCAGTTAGTGTTTAGGCCATAACTCACTCAAAACAGGTCCAATTGACCTGAAATTTTGACCATGAATAGTTAAGACCCATATCTACAAGTATTATGAAGACACCAAAGCCCAGAAATGACCATAAATAAGCCAAACAGCTTGCACAAGTTTGGGTCCAAAAACTGGCCGAACTTAAAATGACCTAAAATGACCTAAAGTGACCAATTTTAGTGCAATTTGACCAGCAATAGCAAAATGACCATAACTTGGTCTACATAACTCAGAATGACCTGAAATTTGGCCCCGCGTTCCATCAGACATAGATCTACAAGTTTGTAGTTTAGACCAAAACTCGAAAACTGAGGAAACTAGGTTGTCCGACTAGGTCAAACTAGTATCCCGGAATCCAGCAAATTGCAAGAAAATGCAGTATACACGGAAATGAACTTGATAACATGTATCAACCCTAAAATACTATCGAATGTGATATATTAATAACATTAAAACCTAATTTACCTAGAATGCATCAAGGTTCGGTATATTAGGTTGATTAAGCAAATAATAGCATTCAGTGAATTACTTATCAAACATTATCGTTAGAGACAGTTTAATTATGTACTGAAACACTTCAAATTGTTTTTCTCAGTTAGCAAAGACTCAGGAAAAGGGAAGGAAACACTGAGTCAAGACCAGGAGACAGTTATCAGAGGTTTGTGCACAACAACTATTTCTTTTGAATTTTTCAATTGAAATGAATTATGACTATTTGTACATTATTGTTTTAAATTGTGGAAATGTGTTTGAATGGATATTTATCGCTTGAAAAGCACTGTAAATGGTTTGAAATTGTGAGAAATTGTTTGAATGATATTGATGGATACTTATTGATTGAAAAGAATTGGAAATGGTATGAAACCACAACTATCATGTATATTGATTGTATTCCTCGCTAGCTTGTCTAGTGGGACGAATTGAATTCCCTCTCTGGCTGAAGTGTTGAGGTGTGTGCCTGTTGAGGATGAATTGGATGAGTACTCATATTTTTGCTAGCTAGCTATGTTATTCCTCATTAGTCATCGACTTTTGGGACGAATTGAATACCTCATTAGCCATCGGCTTTTGGGACGAATTGAACTTTGGAACATGATTAAGCTGTGTGTGATTTATTGATATGTATTATGAGATTTTGAAATGAATTTAAATTCTTATTGACATTCACTGTCTTTTGAATTTAACTATGTTTGGATTTCTGAGATTTATTGTGATATTGTGTTAAATTCCTTCTGACATTCATTGTCTTGAACTTAACTATGATTTTACGTATCCATCATTTAAATGATTTATGAATTGTGATTTAAAGTTGTATTTGGTTAATGTTGTGCGCCACTGAGACATTGTCTCAGCGATAGCTTTCTTTTTATTGCTGTCGCAGGTAGACAGACAGACAGGGCAGCAGATTAGGCTGCTAGTACATCCAGCGAGAGATTATCGGGTATAATGAGTATACCACATTTTGCATTTTGTACTGTAATGTGTAACCACTGTATGTATATATTGTTTTTGGTTTTGAGCAGTTGTAAATTAAAATTGTACATTGAAGTTGTAAAGTAAATTATGAGTTATTTTGACTTGTAAAAATTGTATTATATTTCTTGTATCTCAGTCTTTGAAAAATTACTATGGATTTGAGTTGAGAAATATGTTGTGTTGAGAAATATGTTAGAGTTGAGATTTGGAAATATATTGAAGTGCTTTTTACAGGTTTTCTGAAGAACTGTTTTATCCAAAATACAGATGGCACTCTGCCAAAATTTTTACAAAAATTCCAAATAATTCAAATGTCTTAGTTCTATCACTTCAGTTCAAAAAGGTTTTTAACACCTGTAAATAGTGCTCACCACTGTAAAAGAAGTAAGAAAAGTTTTTAAAATCCCTTGTAGTGTATTTAATGGGTTATCAGTAGACGGAGTTGGTAATTCATTAGGTATACTACGGGATCATATCATGCCTTACAGAGGGGTAGGGTGTGACAAGCCGAGAACCCTAGCAATGGGTGACCGCACCAAGAAGTTGCGGCATGGACCGTTGACTAGCCCTGGACCGCGGAGAACCCTGGAAAATATTTTTAAGACATAATTAAAGACCTATTGAAGTATAAATATCATTAGAAATATCAAAGAAAAATTAATTAATTAGTACAAAGAAAAATGAGAAATCGAGAAAATGATAAAACTCGGTGTTACCGAAAAATCGGGAATACAACCCGAACAGGGGCATTGTGGTCATTTGACACCCCGAGTTGTCTTTTGACCTAAATGTCCATTAAAAATAAATGATATTACACTTGGAAAATGTCATGAAAAATTAAATTAGTAGTACATAATTTAAATAGCAAAAGATAAGAGTTAAATGTGGGAATTTGGAAACTTTAGAATAAATAAACATTAAAATGTTTAATGGTGCTCCACGAACGCCACTTAAGTGGACCACTAAACATATTGTGGTAGAAAATAACTTCATCTTCCTCACCTTGCCAAAACCAGCCGAAACCAAGAGGAAGAGAAACCTCCATGGCTGAATCTTTTCCAAGCTCCATGCAAGCATGAAGTAAGCCCCTTTTCCATTTGATTTCTTCACTAAAGTTGTTCCACACAACTTGGGCAGTAGATAGGCAACAAGAAAAATAAGTTTTGGTGAGGTTTTGAAGAATTTCAAAAGTGGTAAGTATGTATTTTTAATTATTGTTTCATTAAACTTTGAATGGGTGTTGTGGGTAGTTGATTTGTGGAAGGATTTTTTTTAAGTTTGATGAGTTAATGGAGAGGTACATTTTGGCAGCCATGGAACTTCAATAAGAATAGTTTATACTTGCATGTAAATTGTGGTTTGAATGATGATTTAAATGTTTCATTGTATTGTACTTGAATTCCATGTGTAAGGTATGATTTGGAAGCTTAAAAAGTGAAAATGGCAATTGATGGATATGTGTAAACTTGTGCCAGCCTTATGAAGAAGATCAAAATGTGTTGTTTCATGGTTTGGTTTATGGAATTATATTATTGAATTATGTTGTTATGGATGGCAGCATGTATGTGTGTATAAAGGTTTGAATTTGGACATGTAAATGAGGTGCATTCATGTGTTTAATTATTGTAATTGGACTTGGAAAAATTATGGGTTATAGTGTGCATATTGAGGATGGCTATAAGCTACCAAAATGACCAAAAATGTGTTGCTAAATGTGTTAATATTATGGTACAAACCAGAATTGGCATGGAAGAGTGACTTGGTAAGCATAGGATGTGTAATTGGTAAAGGGTGAACAATGTACAATAGGGCAGTATATGTTTTGGCTTAGAACCTTAAGTGTGTGGCTCCAATTGGTACGAGACCAATTGGAGGTGAAACTAGGCACAAAATGTGCCAACATTCATGAAGGAAGCTTACCAAAATTCTGCCTAGAAGGTGACTTGAAAAATAACCAAATTCGGATTAGTGCTTTGAAAACCTGAAAATTGACCATTTGGGCTACAGTTAGTGTTTTGACCATAACTCACTCAAAATAGGTCCAATTGACCTGAAATTTTTACCATGAATAGCTGAGACATATATCTACAATTATTATGAGGACACCAAATCCCAAAAATGTCTAGAACCAAGCCAAATAGCTTGCACAAGTTCAGGTCCAAAAACTGGCCGAATCAAAAGTGACCTAAAAATGACCTAAAGCTACCATTTTGGTGCATTCTATCCAGCATTGGTAGATTGACCATAACTTGGTCTACACAACTCAAAATGACCTGAAATTTTGCTCTGCATGCAATAAGATATAGACTTATAAGTTTTTAGTTGGGACCGAAACCCGAAAACCGAGGAAACTAGGTCATCCAGCTAGGTCAAATTAGTATACTGAAATCCAGCAAATTGCAATAAAATGCAACATACTTAGAAATGATTTTGGTAACATGTACCAATTGTCACACCCTACTCCCCTGTAAGATGTACCATGATCCGGTAGTACACCTAATGAATTACCGTACTTCGCCTACCGATAACCCATTAGATATACTACAAGGGATTTTAAAACGATTTTCATGAAATTTAAATCATCGATTAAAATCTGGTGTTATAAAATTTTTTCAAAATTTCGGCAAAGTGCCGGCTGTATTTGAGAAAACAGTTCTTCAATCCTGCAAAAGAAAATGCTCCCAATATGTTTTCTCAAATACAACTCCAATAACTTCATTTCAATTCACAACTCAATTCTCAAAAAACAATCAACTCATTTTCAAACTAATCTCATCATAAAGAAACATTTCATTGATTACAAGACTCAAAATTTATATTATAAAACTATTCAAGTAAATGAAATCTCAAATTTACATTTACAATAATTTACATTTAATTACATACCAAAATGTTTCACAAGTGTTTTTATACAATTGCTCAAATAATTTACATACATATTATTACATGTATACATCAAAACCTGTGTACATGGGTAAACCTGGAGCTGATCTAAATGTCTCTTCAAAGAAGCTTACTCAATTGCTCTATGCTCTTTTCACCAGCGATAGCATACAAAGCTATCGTAGAGTGGTGAACTCAGTGGTACACAACTATAATTTAAAACATAGTACAATATACATTGACAAAATTTATAACAAATAATTTGGAAATCTGAATACTCATCAAACTCCAAACTCAAAATATTCATTGCCAATAATGTAAATCATTTGTATAAAATGACTTTGATCACGAAATTCAATTTATCAAATCATAACTAACCATTTAGGTAATTCCAACAAAATCAATTATATATAAATGATAATTGAAATCACAATTCTTTACTATTCAAAAACATTCTGTATCTCAAAATCATTATGTATCTCAAAAACCATTCTGTATCTCAAAATCATTCTGTATCTCAAAAACAATTATGTATCTCAAAAACCATTATGTATCTCACTAACTATGCAAGACTAATCCGAAAGGGCCATCTTCGGGGTGATTCCAACTCCCTATGGTCGGGGAGGTTGAATCAGATTCTAACTCCCTATGGTCGGGGAGGTCGAATCATCGTGCACAGTACACATCACCATAATGCATCTTTCGAAAGGGCCATAACAAATAATAACTTTGATCTAACCTCTAATAAGAGGAGAATCTATGCCTGTGCACATACCATGGTAATCAAAACATAACTAACTCCATTGTCTTCTCAATAAATGAGAGAGACGGGTAATAACCTAGTCAAGCATCTATAGTGAGATATAAAACAATATCACAATCCTTTCAGTGAGCATAAATCACAATACAATTCGATTCAAAGTCAATTCCAATATCCAATAATTTTTATGCTCATCACAATTCAAATCATAAATTTGCATTTTTCCATGCAAATTGCCCATCACAATTCAAAACATGTTCTATCACAATTTTCCAAAACATAATTTATTCAATTCGCAACAATGCTTAATACTTATGGAAATACCATTTCACAAAGCTAAATTCATACATACTATAACAATTTTAATAATCATTGAATTAAATCCAATGCTTGTTAAACATAATACATAAGAAAAATATGTCATTTGATCATATGAAATATTCAGAACAAAATCAGTTAAAAACTAGTTGTGCATAAACCTCTGATAACTGTCTCTTGGCTCTGACTCAGTGTTTCCTTCCCCTTCCCTGAGTTTTTGCTAACTGAAATACACAATTTGAAGTGTTTCAGTACTCATTTAAACCATTTCTAACGATAATGCTTAATAATTAATTTATTGAATTCTATTATTTCCTTAGTCAACCTAAGATGTTGACCCTCGATGCATTCTCGGTGAAGTAGGTTTTAATGTTATCAATATGCCACATTTGTAGCCTCTTATTGTTGGTACATGTTACCAAATTCACTTTCATGTATATTGCGTTTTATTGCAATTTTTCAGATTCAGGTATTCTAATTTGACCTAGCCGGACGACCTAGCTGCCTCGGTTTTCGGGTTTTGGTCAAAACTACAAACTTGTAGGTCTATGTCTTATTGCACGTGGGGCAAAATTTCAGGTCATTCTGAGTTATATAGACCAAGTTATGGTCAATCTACCAATGCTGGACAGAATGTATCAAAATGGTCACTTTAGGTCATTTTTAGGTCACTTTTGGTTCGGCCAGTTTTTTGACCTGAACTTGTGCAAGCTATTTGGCTTGGTTTTGGCTATTTCTGGGCTTTGGTGTCTTCATAAGAATTGTAGATATATTTCTTAACTATTCATGGTAAAACTTTCAGGTTTGGACCTGTTTTGAGTGAGTTATGGCCAAAACATCAACTGCTGCCCAAACGATCAATTTTCAGGCCTTAAATGCACTAATCCGGATTTGGTCATTTTTCAAGTTACTTTACAAGCAGAATTTTGGTAAGCTTCCTTCATGAAAGTTGGTACTTTTTGTGCCTAGTTTCACCTCCAATTGGTCTTATACCAATTGGAGCCACACACTTAAGGTTCTAGGCCAAAATACACACTGCCCTATTGCAACACTCTTCATCACATACCAAATACACTTTTAACACTTACCAAGTTACACATTCATGCCATTTCTGTTTTGTACCATAACATAAACACATTTCACAACACATTTTTGGTCACTTTGGCAGCTTATAACCACACTCAATATGCACCTTATAGTACAGAATTTACCAAGTCTAATTTACACACAATTTAACTGCCTAATATGGCTCATTTACATGTCCAAACTCAAACTCTTTACACATCTACATGCTTCCATAACAAGTACCATAATTCAACCATACAATTCCATAAACCAAACCATAAAATAACATTTTTATGATAAACACTTCAAGTTGCCAATTCATACATCCCTCTCAATTAACTTCCAAGCTTCCAAAATCAAGTGTACATTAACATATACTTAATATACATCACCCAATTTATTCCTACACACATAAACACTTCATCAACACTTTAATCTACAATTTACATACAAGGATAAACTGTTCTTATAGTGTTTCCATGGCTGCCAAAAATATACATCTCCCTTAAACATCAAACCTCAAAAATCTTTCCATAATCCAAGTACCCATAACATCCACACAAACTTTAATGAAGCAAGCATTAAAAATACCTACTTACCACTTTGGAAACTCTTCAAAACCTCTCCAAAACTTGGTCTTCTTGTTGCCTATCTACTGCCCAAGGTGTATGGACAACTTTTAATGAAGGAAAGTGCAAGGAAAGAGGCTTGGATCAAGCTTGCATGAAGCTCCAAGGTGGACGGCAATGGAGTTCTTCCTTGGGAGCAATTTCAGCTGGTTCTTTGAGAGGTGAGGAAGAAGATGAAATCTGTCCAAAATGAAGCTTTAGTGGTCCACTTAGGTGAGTTAGTGGAGCACTATGTTAAAATTAAATGTTAGTTTAATCTAAAGTTTCATTTTCCCACATTTAATTCCCAATTTTTGCTATTTACATTAGGTACCACCAATTTAATTTTTCATGACATTTTTCAAGTGTAATATCATTTATTTTTAATGGACATTTAGGTCAAAAGACAACTCGGGGTGTCAAATGACCACAATGCCCCTGTTCGGGTAGCATTCCCAATTTTTCGGTAACACCGGGTTTTGTTCATTTCCTCGATTTCTCACTTTTCTTTGTACTAATTAATTAATTTTTCTTTAATATTTCTAATGGTATTTATACTTCAATAGGTCTTTAATTATGTCTTAAAAATATTTTCCAGGGTTCCCCGCGGTCCAAGGCTAGTCAACGATCCACGCCGTAACTTCTCGGTGCGGTCACCCATCGTTAGGGTTCTCGACTCGTTTAACTTGACTACATTTCATTGCTATTATTTTTTCTTTGTTTTTCTTGTATTTTCTTTTCTTGTATTTCATTATTTTATGTCTCCTCATCAATATTTAAATGTAGTTCTAGGCATCCTAGTTGTCCGAATAACACTGGTCACAGGAACAGTAAAATGCACTACCGAACATAGGGGTGTTACACCAATACTAAAAGGCTACAAATGTGACATATTGGTAACATTAAACCTAATTCACCAAGAGTGCATCGAGGGTCAACATCTTAGGTTGACTAAGGAAATAATAGAATTCAATAAGTTAATTATTAAGCTTTATTCTTAGAGACAGTTTAAATGAGTACTGAAACACTTCAAATTGTGTGTTTCAGTTAGCAAAGACTCAGGGAAGGGGAAGGAAACACTGAGTCAGGGCTAAGAGATAGTTATCAGAGGTTTGTGCACAACAGTTATTTTTTTTGAATTTTTCAATTGAAATAAATTATGACTATTTTTATATTATTGTTTTAAATTGTGAAAAATTGTTTGAATGATATTTGATGGATACTTATTGATTGAAAAGCATTGTAAATGGTTTGAAACCATAGCTATCATATATATTGATTGAATTCCTCGCTAGCTTATCTAGTGGGATGAATTGAATTCCCTCTCTGGCTGAAGTGTTGAGGTGTGTGCCTATTAAGGACAAACAGAATGAGTACTCATATTATTGCTAGCTAGCTATGTTATTCCTCACTAGCCATCGGCTTTTGGGATGAATTGAACTTTAGCAACATGATTAAATTATATGTGTGTGATTTATTGATATTCATTGTGATGTTGTGAAATGGAGTTTAAATTCTTATTGACATCACTGTCTTTTGAATTTAACTATGGTTTTAAGTATCCATTATTTATATGACTTATGATTTGCGATTTAAAGTTGTATTTTGTTAATCTTGTGCACTACTGAGATATTAGCTCAGCGATAGCTTTTCATTGCTGTCGCAGGTAGACAGACTGATAGGGCAGCAGACTAGGCTGCTAGTGCTTTAGTGAGAGATCATCGGGTATATTGAGTATACCATATTTTGCATTTTGTATTGTAATGTATGTTCACTGTATGTATATATTGTTTTTGATTTTGAGCAGTTATAAATTAAAATTGTACATTAAAGTTGTAAACTAAATTTGTAAATTATTTTGGTTTGTAAATATCATGATATATTTCTTTTATCTCAGCTTTTGAAAGCACTGAAAAATTATTGTGGATTTGAGTTGACAATTATTGAGAAACTTATTGTGTTGATTGAATATTAGAGTGTGGGGGTTGAACCAAATATTTGAAGTGTTTTTTACAGGTTTTTGAAGAACTGTTTTATTCAAAATATAGAGGACACTCTGCCAAAAATTTTTGTAGAAATTGTTAATTATTCAAATGTGTTAGCTGTTTCACTTCAGTTAAAAAAAAAAAATTGACACCTGTAAATAGCACTCACCACTGTAAAAAGAAGTAAGAAAAGATTTCAAATCCCTTGTAGTGTATTTAATGGGTTATCAGTAGACGAAATTGGTAATTCATTAGGTATACTACGGGATCATGTTATGCCTTACGGAGGGGTAGGGTGTGACAAGGTATCTGTCCCAACTTCCCTCAAACTCAATAGCACAACTTCTCAGCATATCCTCGAGGACCTATCACATATGTTCTGTTATTATTATCATTATCAGTTCAATTTATTATTTACAATAACTCAATGAGTTTCAGAATTTACCTGGATTATTCTTTCTGACTGTCTATTCGTCTGAGGATGAAAAGCCATACTAAAATGGAGTTGTGTGCCGAAGGATTCTTGTAATTTCTTCCAAAATCTAGATGTAAACCTCGAGTCTCTATCAGATATAATGGAAAGTGGAATTCCATGTAGTCTAACTATCTCATTGATGTATAATTCTGCTAGCTTTTCCAGTGAGTAGTCAGTTCTGACTGGCAGAAAATGTGCTGATTTGGTCAACCTATCCACAATCACCCATACTGCATCATGCTTCTTCTGAGTGAGAGCTTGACCATTGACAAAGTCCATAGTGACTCGGTCCCATTTCCATTCAGGTATGTTCATGGGCTGTAACAAACCTGATGGAACTTGATGTTCTGCTTTGACTTGCGGATATGTCAAGCATCTAGTTACATAGTCAGCTATGTCCTTCTTCATATCTAGCCACCAGTATCGAAGTTTCAGGTCATGGTACATTTTTGTGCTTTCTGAGTGCATAGCATACACACTGTTATGTGCTTCTTTCAGAATACTGGTTTTTAACTCTTTATCATTTGGTACACACACTCTTTCTTGATAGTACAGGCACCCATTTTCTTTCACTTTATATTCAGTTTCCTTTTCCTCAGTGATTTTGCCCATAACAACCATTAATTTCTCATCTGTCTTCTGCCCATCCTGTATCTGTTGTAACAGATTCGGCTTCACTTGCAACTCAGCCAAAATAACTCTATCATGAGTTAAGGACAGTTGGGCATTTAGAGATCTTAATGCTACAATAGATTTTCTGCTTAAAGCATCAGCGACTACATTTGCCTTCCCAGGGTGGTAGTCAATCACACAATCATAATCTTTCAGGAATTCAATCCATCGCCTCTGTCTCAAATTAAGTTCCTTCTGGGTTAGCAGATACTTCAGACTCTTATGGTCTGTGTATATGTAGCATTTTTCTCCATACAAGTAATGCCTCTATATCTTTAATGTAAAGATAATTGCTGCTAACTCCAAATCATGAGCAGGGTAATTCTTTTCATGTGGCCTTAACTGCCTGGAAGCATATGCGACCACTTTCCCTTCTTGCATAAGTACACACCCTAACCCATTATGTGAGGCATCACTGTAGACTACAAAGTCATTTCGGACATTAGGCGTGTGCTGCTGGTGCCTCTGTCAACATAGCCTTGACCTCTCAAAGCGGCTTGACACTTGTTATTCCAGTCAAATTTCATATTCTTGTGTAGTAATTTGGTCATTGGAGCAGCTATCAGGGAAAATCCCTTTACAAATCTTCTATAATATCCAGCTAACCCCAAGAAACTTCTGATCTCAATTGTATTTCTGGGAGGCTTCCATTCCATCACTGCTTCAATCTTCATGGGATCCACTCTAATCCCTTCAGCTGATACTACATGTCTAAGGAATGCAATCTCATTCAACCAAAACTCACACTTGGACAATTTAGCATATAGTTTCTTCTCTTTTAGAGTCTGCAGAACAATTCTCAAATGTTCATCATGTTCTGCTTTATCCATGGAATACACCAAGATGTCATCAATGAAGACCACTATGAACCGATCTAAGTATAGATGGAAGATACGGTTCATAAGGTCCATGAATGCTGCTAGAGCATTTGTTAACCCAAATGGCATCACCAGGAATTCATAATGCCCATACTAGGTTCTAAATGCAGTCTTAGGCACATTTGCATCCTTAACCCTTAGCTGATGATACCCTGATCTGAGATCAATCTTAGAAAACACACCGGCTCCCTTCAACTGATCAAACTGATCGCCAATTCAAGGCAACTGATACTTGTTCTTCACTGTTACTCTGTTTAACTGCCGGTAGTCAACACATAACCTCAGTGTCCCATCTTTCTTCTTAACAAACAGTACCGGAGCTCCCCACAGTGATACACTGAGGCGTATGAACCCCTTGTATAGTAATTCTAGTAGCTGGATTTTTAACTCTTTCAATTCAGCAGGTGCCATCCTATATGGAGCAATTGAAATTGGAGCTGTACCCGGCATAATCTCAATAGCAAATTCAACTTCCCTTTCTGGTGGTAAATTAGGCAATTCCTCAGGAAATACCTCAGAGAAATCCCTTACTGTGGGCATGTCAGATAAGTTAAGTTTACCCTGCCTAGTGTCAACCACGTGTGCCAGATAGGCTTCACACCCTTTTCTCAACCATCTCATTACAACTGTAGCTGAGATGACATTGGACAAGAAATCTATCCTTTCAACCATAACTGTTATTTCTTCGTTCTCAGTAGTTTTCAGAGAGATTCTCTTCAATTTACAATCTAATATTGCCTGATGATGGGATAACCAGTCCATTCCTAAAATCACATCAAACTCATGGAAAGGCAGTTCGATTAAGTCTGCTGAGAACTTTTTCCCTTGAATCTTCAATGGGCAGTCCTTATACACCTTATTTACTACCACACTGTGGCCTAGCGGATTTGTAACCAGGATGTCTTGGTCACTTTCCTCTACTGGTATTCCCTTTTCTAACGGCAGCTTGATACAAATATATGAATGAGTAGATCCAGGATCCACTAATGCATGCACAAAAATATTATAGAGGAGGAACGTACCCTTGATGACATCTGGAGCATCCTGTTCCTTCTGTGCCCTTATAGCATAGGCTCTGGCTGGTTTTTTGCCTTCTGCTCTCTCCACAGACTCTAATACAGGTTTCTGTGAAGTACCGGCTGCCTCAGCCTTACCCGGCTTTCTACCCTTTGGATCTGGAGGGGCAGGCCTAACAGTTGATACCAGAGTAGATGTAGCAGTTCTGCGAGGACAATTTCGGACTAGGTGGTCTGTAGATCCACACCATAAACAAGCACCTATCATCCTCCAACATTCACCCTTATGCCATTTTTGGCAATGTAGGCAAGCAATAGATACTACTGGGGCTGGTCCCCTGAACCCTGTCCTTAGAGAGCTAACCATTGAAGGTGTGGACTGGCCTCTCCTTGGTGCAAACTGAGATTTGGGCCTCTGTGACTGACCCTGACTTTGTGCTCTACTGAAACTCTGAGTAGGCAAACCTTTGAATTTCTTACTAGGGGCAGAAGAAGTATCGGTCTGACTCTGACCTCTTTTCTACTGTCTATCCCTTCTGTTCTGCTCATTCATTCTAACTTTTTCAACCTTCAGTGCGGCTTCCACTAACTTGGCAAACTCTGTAATCCCCAAGGCTGTAATCATTACTTTCATGTTATCATTAAGTCCTTTAAATCTCTTGCATCTCTCTGCCTCATTAGGGACTGTTTCCCACCCATAGCGGCTCAGTCTGACAAATTCTCTTTCATATTCAGCCACTGTCAACTGTCTCTAGCATAGGGTAATAAATTCCCTTCTCTTCTCTTCCAGGTATGCACTACCCACATACTTCTTTTTGAACTCAGTGAGAAAGAAATCCCAAGTTATTTGTTCTGGTGGCACCTCACTAGTTACTGTATCCCACCATTGGTATGCATCATCTTGCAGTAGTGATACAACAGCTTCCAAATTCTGCTCTGGAGTACAGTGAAGTTGTTTTAAGACTCTTCCAGTTCTATCCAACCTGTTTTTAGCTGTGACAGAATCATCTTCCATTTTGCCCAGAAAATCCACTGCTCCGAACTTCTTGAGTCTCTCCATATGAGATTTTTGATGTGAAGGTGGTGGTGGTGGCATAACTCCTGCCATCTATCTAAAGAACTCAGCCATTTGCTGAAATGTGGCTATTGCATCTGGTACTGGTGGAGTAGGTTCCCTTTTGTCTCCTAGTTCAGTCATAGATGGAGCATGACTTTCCACTTCCTCATTGACCGCTCTCTGTGAAGTGGAGTCTATATTCTGATCAAAATAACATATCAAAAGATTTGCATTAGAGTCATCTTAACACTTACAATGCAATGCATGATATGCAATCTATCTAGGTCCAGAAACGCCTAAACCGTGCTCTGATACCACTAAATGTAACACCCCTCACTCGTCTACAGTATAGCCGAGCAAGGCGTGCTACACGGCGTGCCGGAACACCTAGTCTGTGACTATTTCATTTCCTGAAACTCAATTTGATTTTAAGAAGTCTTTTATGTAATATTCATATCATACTGATACTATTTTCATACTTTGATAAAATCTGTGTTTCAAAAATGGTAATAAAAATTTGGTAAGGTGCCGTCTGTATTTCGGACAAACTGTCCTTCCAAACTTGTAGAAAACAGTTTAATATGATAATATTAAAAAATCTCAAATATTTCACAGTCTCTATTTCTCAGTAAAGTCAATAGACTTTTACAGTCATTAAATAGTTCCATAATACAGTCCATAATAATTTAAATATATCCAGAAAATCTCCATGTTATTCAATATGTACAAAATATTATAAACTTTAGAGCTTTCATAACATTACAAAATACAGGGCCAAATTTCAAAAATACAACAAAAGTATAAAATACATGATATCCTAAGTCCTACTATGTATGCAATGCAGTGTAGATGACTCTAGACTCCTGTGTAGATCTGATGTCTCACCCAGTCGTAGGTCTGCTGGGCTCCCCAGCTGTGTCTCCAATACCTACGCGTTACAAAAGCAACGCGCTAAGCAATTTTGCTTAGTGGTGCCAAATATAAAGAAATATACACTAAAATAAAGTAAATGAATTTATGACATCGGTATTCTTTACAATTGTTGATTCTGCCTTTATTTGCCAACATTTCAATATTTGCTAATTTTTTGGTAGTGCTGTATGTCAGTAGACTGGATTTAGCTATTTGAATTTAATAGTACTTGAATTACTGCCCGTGTAGCCTATATACTGACCAGACTGGATAAATGGATATACTGGCACCAGGTACCTAGTACCTCGGGCCATCACACCATCAGTCACAAAGTGTCTCCAGTGTGCAAATAGTGTGGCTAAAAAGCCATATAGTTAATCTGGCGATAAGCCAAGAATAAATACATAATATGTATAGCCGTAGGCTATTAAAGTCACAGTGTGGCATAATAAGCCGTAAAAATACAGTATGGCATGAAGCCATTTACATAACAGCTGTCAGAATCCTATTGGCATGCCAACCTATCCAAACTAGTCAACTAGGCAAACTAGGGCACATTATAAATTAATTGTTTAATTCATCAATTTTTTAGAGTTTACTAGCTATTATGTAATTCACAAGTCAATGCATATGTTGACCTTTTTAGGTACTATGGATAAGTTGTTTCTAGCATCAACATGTCACATATTGTAATTCAATATGCTGCCAATATAGTGCAATTTACTATTTTTACAAGTTGGCATTCATTGCCAAATTGCTTCAAGCATCATTGTATGTAAATGCCAAATTCTCAATTTTTGGGTGCTAGATTAGTCTAGCTTAAAGTCCTATTTCTCTTGGTTTTTAGCTTCTAGTCAAAGAAGAAAAATTGTAGCTCTATGTCTTATTGCACTCGGGACAAAATTTCAGGTTATTCTGAGTTGTATACACCAAGATATGGTCAATTTACTAAAGCTGGACAGATTGCACCTTTAGCGCAAAATTTGGTCAATTTTAGGTCACTTTTAGTTCTGACAGTTTTGGTACCCGAACTTTTGCAGGCTATTTGACTTGGTTCTGGTCATTTCTGAGCTTTGGTGTCTTCATAAGAATTGTAGCTCTATGTCTAAGCTATCCATGGTAAAAATTTCAGGTCAATTAGACTTGTTTTGAGTGAGTTATGGTCAACCTAATGATTACTATTCATATGGTCAAAAATCTGAGTTGCAAGGTTGCCATTCCGGATTTGGTCATTTTTAAGGTCAGTTTCTAGGCAGAATTTTGGCAACAATTCCACATGAAAGTTGGCCTATTTGGTGTCTATTTTCACCCCCCATTGGCCTCATACCAATTGGGTTCACAGTTTGGCACTTATGACCTAATTTAGGTGCTGCCATCAATACACAACCTGCACCAGATACTTACACTTTCAATTTGATATTCCTTCTCCTCCTCATTACTTCAATATTCAATCAATGGCACTTCCATAAATATATATTGTACACAATTCCAGCAAGCATATTGGACAGAACACTCAAGTGCTCAATGCACACAATTCATGATTCAAGTTTAACATTCACTTCAACCAAAATTCAACATATCTCAATATCAATATTACATATACACTTCAATATACTCATACTTCAATATCAATTACACATGCTGCCCACAATTTAACACTATCATATTTCATTAATAAACTTCATATTCACACACAAATTCATGATATTATGGGCTGCCAAACATGGCAGTTTGCCGAAGCATCAAGGTCCCATTTCAAACCCTTAGTTCAAGCACTAACATGCACATACTTAGATTTTAACTTACTACATCTTCCATTTGAGTTAATCAACAATAATTTCCATCCATTAGAGGTAAGAAAAACTCAAATACAACAAATATTCATGGCTGCCAAAAATGGACAATTACATATCTCACTATTCTCTTCATTTCTCTTCACCAAAATACTCACCTAAACACAAGGTTTACTAAAGCAAGGGAGAGGTTTTGGACACTTATAACTTTTGGAGCTTATCAAAACTTCACCAAATCTTGTTTTTCTTGTTGCCAATATCTTCTCCAAGGTAAGTATGCAAGCTTTAATGAAGGAATCAAGTGGAAATGATGGCTTGATCATGCACCAATGAAGCTTGCATGTGGGGCGGCAATGGTGGTTTCCATGGTGAATTTCATTTCGGCAAGATGAAGTTGGATGAAGAAGAAGATGATAATGAGTGCAATTTACTGTCCCAAGGCTTGTTTTGGTGTCCCAATATTCAAGTTAGTGGCGCTCTAAGCAATAGTTTAATGGTTAATTAGTTAAAGTTTCCTTATTTGCTCATTTATCTTAATTCTTTTACTATTTACTTATTGTATCCCATTTTAATTTTTCATGACATTTTCTAAGGGCAATATCATTTATTTTTAATGGACATTAAGGTCAAAAGGCAACTCTTGGTGTTAAATGACCAAAATGCCCCACTTCGGGTTATATTCCCGATTTTTCGATAACACCGATTTTTGTCTGTTTCTTGATTTTTTATTTTTCTTTGTACTAATTTAGTAATTTTTGTTTGATATTTCTAGTGTCAATTACATTTCAATAAACCCTTACTTGCATCCCGAAATTTAATTCCGAGGGTTCCCCGCGGTCCTGGGGTCGGCAACGGCCTTCCCGGTGTGGTTACCCATCGCTGCGGTGCCGGCTCGTTTAACTTAGCTTTATTTTCTCTCTTTCATTTTTCTTTGATTTTTCATGTATTTTCTTTTTATTTATTTCATCATTATATGTCTGTTCACTATCACCGAAGTGTAGTTTCAGACATCCTAACTTGCCTGGACTGTTATTTGGCCACTAGAGCAACAGAACATACAGAATACGTACAGTGGGGATGTTACGGAACTACAATGGCAAAAGCAGATTCTAAGCTTCAATAGTCATAACTTTTGCTGGAGGAAGTAATGGACTATGGGCCAGCCTATTTTGTTCAGTACAGGGGATAATCATTCAGTACCTTTGATCGGATTGACCGGATACACAAGTTACATCCCAGCTTTGGTAATGAGGCAATTCGGTTCAACCCAGTTCGTGCCCAATGTTGAAGGACTTCATCAAGCTCATTTCTATCATGAACCCGGCAGAGAGGAAGAACTGAAAGCATTTCACAAATCCTGGGAAAAGGTCACCATGATTGAACGGTCGCCTAAAGGGCCAAGCACCATGGAAGATTATCTCAGATGTAGAACAAGCAGAGGTCAAGGTTATCAAGTTTCCTAACTAGCAAAGCCTAAGGGAAGCATGCCTCACCAGGAAGTTCTTTCAGAAGAAGTTAATGCCAAGTTGGTCAACTCTCTATAGAGTTCGAGCGCCGAGAACCAACAATTGCAAGAACATATAAGGTAGTTGGAAGACCAATAGCAAATCCTGAAAAGGGAGGTAAAAAGGCTCAGGGAAGAAGTGATAGCAGAAAATGTGACACCCCTTACCTGTCTACAGTATATCCGAGTAAGATATGTCACACGGTGTACCGGAACACTCTATTTCATCTCAATCATTTTTATTCTTTCTTAATTTATTTTTATCATAGTTTTGAATATAATTTATGAAATATAATTCATTTAAGTCATTTATTGAAATTATAATTTGTTTGAGGTTCCGAAAATTTTATAGAAAATCCGGCAGAGTACCAACTAAAAATGGAGAAAACAGTTCTTCGGAACCTGTGAAAAACACTTCCAATAATCATTTCCAATCAATCCGAAACTCCATTTCATCAACAAAATCTCAATATGTTTTTCAATAACTTTTCCATTTCTCAATCATTCATCTCATATGATAATCATGTAAAAGTCATAAATAAATGTTCACTTTTTCATTCATAAATACAATTTCTACTATTTACATTAATACCAAAATACATTATATAAGTTTCAATTATATATGAGAAAATAAAAGTTAATTACAAAATATCAAAATAAAACCTAGTGTCCTACCAATGCACTGATGACGGTGAGGTGACATGGAAACTATGCAGAGCTGCAGGAGGTCTCACCCAGTCTGTGGTCTACTGGGCTCTCGGTCAGTATCTCCAGAACCTACGCGTGGCAAAAGCAACGAGCTAAGCAATAATGCTTAGTGGTGCCAATAATAAAATAAAAAGAAATAATAGAAAATAAATATGTAGTGAATGTATCGATGTCTTATTGCAAATAAATTTTCGATGAGTATTTGTAGTCTTACTTATTTTGTACTTGTTATATTCATTATTTCATTAAATTTATCCACTTTAATTTTTGGTTGCCCAAGTAACCTATACTGGACGACTGGACTGGATAAACGGGTAAACTGGCACTGGGTATCAAGTACCTCGAGCCGTCACACCATCGGTCACATAGGTGTCTCCCGGTGTGCAACAGAACAGCTAGTAAGCTGTAATAACATTAGGCACAAAGCCAAGTATCAACATAATGTCAGAATGGCTAAAAGCAATGAAATCATAGAATGGCATAATGCCATGTGCAGTACTGCTAACTGAACCCTATTGGCATACCAAGCTATCCAAACCAATCTTGTTAGGTATACTAGGGCATTTTACACTTTTGAGTTTTACAATTTTTGAATTTCAAGTTTTGGTGTTACTATTCACTTCATTAGTCAACCAAAATGTTGACTTTTGCATAGACAATAGGTACATTGGTTTTAATACTCCCAACATACCACATTTTGCATTCAAAATTTGTTGGTATTGGTTGCCAATACCATTTCTAAGCTTAAAGTTAATTGAGCAGAATTTTCAGTTTTCATATCTTATTTTTACTGTTCCATTAGATAGTTTTGCATTGGGAATTTGATAAAATGATCAACATGAAAGTTGTTTCTTATTTTGTCTAGTTGAATTTCCTTTTTTAAATCACTCCATTTGGAGTTTTGTAGCTAAAGTTATGGTCCAAAAATCACAACTGGCCGGATTAGAATTTTTCTGGACTGACCATATCTACAGTGCAATGAACAGTGACTGCAACTCCCTTGTTGGATAGGTTCTGGTCATAATTTGAGGCAGGTTTCTTCATGAAAGTTGTTGGTCAATATCTTAGCTTGTTGCTGGTAAACTTTCAGGTCAATTGGGCCATTCCACATTGAGTTATGGCCAAATGAACAGTCACTGTTCATTTGTTCATTCTGCAGAAACAGGTTGCAGGACACCCGGATTGGGGCAAGTTTTTGGTCCACTTGGTTTGGTCTTATGGGCATGGTTTCTTCACCAAAGTTGTGCCATTATGTGTCTAGTTTCATTTCCAATTGGCCAAACACCAATTGAACCTCTACAATTCAAGTTATGGCTGCCCAAACCTGCTGGACTCATATCCAATTTTGCAGGTCACCTAGGGCAACCACACTAAACCTAAATCCTATCACTAAACACACTTCATTTCTTGTTTACCAATAGCCAAATGGTCAGTAATTGACCATTAAAACTTTAGTTTATGTCCATTTTCATCCACCACCAAAATTAAATTTCAAAACCCTAACCCTAATTGACCAAGCCTCCAATTCATGCATCTTACTCCTAATTTGCTATACTAATCATATAATTTATAAGAGGGGCAGCTAATATGTCACTTTAAACCAAAGAATTCTCCTAACTCTAACTCATGTCAAGGCTGCCAAAATTTCATAGAATATAACCATGCTTCATTAATTCAATTTTTATCAAATTTTCAACTTAACTTAGCTCAAATTCATGATTAAAAAGATGTAAAAGCAAAGAATATGGCACTAACCTTATTAAAGCTCCCACTTGAGCTTGTCAATCTTTAAGATTTCTCCCTCTAATGGCTATCTAATTATGATTTAGGGTGTGAGGATAAATTTTAGTGAAGTGAGGATGAGGTCTTATGGTGTAAAGGGTGAGGTTTTAGCAAGAAAAAGAGAAAGTTTTAATGGAGATAGTGAGGGAAAGAGGGCTGCCGGAAATGGAAGAAGATGAGCAGAAAAAATTTTCAATTTTTAACTCCTTTTTGTCTCTTTTTAATTGATTTAAAGGTGCTTGTTAAAAGATGATTGGTGGAGCTCTTTTTAAAGACATCATATGATATCATAATTAAGTATTTTCTTTCATTTTCTTTTCTTCTTTTCTCAACTCATTTTCAATTCAATTTTTAGCAATATTTATTCATATTTTAGATCATAATAATTATTTAATTAACTAGACAAGTCGGCCAAAAATCGCCTCTGAAGGCGAAATGACCAAAATGCCCTCCGTTTGGCTTAACGGGTCAAAATTGTCTGTATCGATTGAAAAATTTTTCTAAATATTTTCTTGGCATTCTAATGCCATAGGAACCTCAATGACCCTTCTCTGGAGTCCCAAAAATTATTTTATGAATTTTCTCTCGGGTCTAGGGCTCCTAGTTGCGAGAACCGCAACTTCCCGCTGGGTTACCCATCGCTTGGGCATCGGCTCATTTAACTTGGTTGTATTTTGTTTCTAAAATTTTTTTCTAAATTTTTCTTATTAATATTTGAGTTAATTATGGTTCCTCACTTTAGTTTAAATATTTTTCCGGATGTTCTAGCTGTCGGGACCGACACTGGTCACCGGAACAGTAGAATGTACGGAGTTGCTACCGGGAGGGTGTTACAACTCTTTCCCTCTAATTTAAATTTCGTCCTCGAAATTTACCTGATGCAAAAAGTTGAGGGAACTGTTGCCTCATCGTCTCTTCACTTTCCCAAGTTGCCTCTTCAATGTTGTGGTGCCTCCAAAGCACTTTCACCAGTGGAATCTGCTTATTCCTCAACTCTTTCACTTCCCGAGCCAGGATCCGTATAGGTTCTTCTTCATATGTCAAATCCGGTTGTACTTCAATTTCTTTCATGGAGATGACATGTGAAGGATCTAAGCGGTATCTTTTTAGCATAGACACGTGGAACACATTGTGGATCTTGCCCAGTTCTGGTGGTAAAGCTAGCCTATAGGCCACTGGACCCACACGTTCAATGACTTCATATGGGCCAATGAACCTAGGGCTTAACTTACCTTTTCTTCCAAACCTCAATACCTTCTTCCACTGTGACACATTGAGGAACACTTTGTCGCCAACCGCATATTCTATTTCTTTTCTCTTCAGGTCGGCATAAGATTTATGTCTATCTGAGGCAACCTTCAGATTGGCTTTGATTAGTTTTACTTTCTCCTTAGTCTGTTTCACCAAGTCTAGCCCTGCCAGTTTGTTTTCATCCAATTCAGTCCAGCACACTGGAGTTCTACATTTCCTCCCATACAGTGCTTCACACAGGGCCATTTGGATACTAGCTTGGTAGCTATTGTTGTATGCAAATTCTGCCAGTGGGAGGTATCTATCCCAACTTCCCTCAAACTCAATGACACAACTCCTCAGCATATCCTCAAGGACCTGACATATATTTCATGTTATTATTATCATTTTAATTCAATATTTGTATTAATTCAATTGATTCAATTGTTTACCTGGATTACTCATTCTGATTGCCCATCCGTCTAAAGATAGAAAGCTGTGCTGAAGTGGAGTTGTGTACCCAAGGACTCATGCAACTTCTTCCAAAATCTCGATGTAAACCTTAGGTCTCGATTAGATATGATGGAAAGTGGAATTCCATGCAGTCTAACTATCTCACTGATATACAATTCTGCTAACTTCTCCAGTGAGTAGTTAGTCCTAACTGGCAGAAAGTGTGCTGACTTCGTCAATCTATCTACTATCACCCATACTGCATCATGTCTCTTCTGGGTGAGAGGTAGACCACTCATAAAATCCATGGTCACCCGATCCCATTTCCATTCAAGTATGCGTATAGGCTGTAGCAAACCTGATGGAACTTGATGTTCTGCCTTGACTTGCTGACATGTCAAGCATTTACTCACATAGTCAGCTATGTCCTTCTTCGTACCAGGCCACCAATACTAAAGCTTCATATCATGATACATCTTTGTACTTCCTGGGTGCATAGCATAAACACTGGCATGTGCCTCTTTCAGAATACTGGCTTTTAATTCCCCATTATCTGGTACACATACTCTTCCTTTGTAGTACAGACACCCATTTGCTTTTACCTCATAGTCAGTTACTTTTCCCCCTGAGATTTGGCTCACAATAGCCATTAACTTTTCATCTACCTTCTGCCCATCTAAAATCTGCTATAACAGGTTTGGCCTCACTTGCAACTCAGCCAAAATATCTCCATCTCGAACCAAAGTTAGACAGGCATTCAATGATCTCAAAGCTGTGATGGATTTTCTGCTCAAAGCATCTGCAACTACATTTGCTTTCCCAGGATGGTAGTCAATTACACAATCATAGTCCTTCAGGAACTCAATCGATCTTCTCTGTCTAAGGTTGAGCTCCTTTTGGGTTGGCAAGTATTTCAGGCTTTTGTGGTCTGTGTAAATGTAGCACTTTTCACCATACAAGTAATGCCTCCATAACTTCAGTGCGAAGATAATTGCTGCAAGCTCTAGATCATGGGTAGGGTAATTCTGTTCATGTGGCCTTAGCTGCCTAGAAGCATAAGCGATCACCTTCCCTCTTGCATCAATACACACCCTAACCCATTATGAGAGGCATCACTGTAGACCACAAAGTCCTTTCCTGACATTGGCTGTGTTAATACTGGTGCCTCAGTCAACATAGCCTTCAACTTCTCAAAACTGGTCTGACACTTGTCATTCCAGTCAAATCTGACATTCTTGTGTAACAACTTGGTCATTGGAGCAGCTATTAAGGAAAATCCCTTCACAAATCTTCTGTAATACCCAGCTAGCCCCAAGAAACTCCTGACCTCAGTTGTATTCCTGGGAGGCTTCCATTCCATCACTGCTTCTATTTTCTTGGGATCCACTCTAATCCCATCAACTGACACTATGTGTCCAAGGAATGCAATCTCATTCAACCATAAGTCACACTTGGACAACTTAGCATACAACTTCTTTTCTCTCAGGATTTGCAGAACAATCCTCAAATGTTCGTCATGTTCTTCCCTAGTCTTGGAATACACCAGAATATCATCAATAAATACCACTACAAACCGATCTAAGTATGGATGGAAGATACGGTTCATAAGGTTCATAAATGCTACTGGTGCATTTGTTAACCCAAACGGCATCACTAGAAATTCATAGTACCCATACCGGGTTCTAAATGTAGTTTTTGACACATCTGCATCCTTTACCCTCAACTGATGATACCCTGATCTGAGGTCAATTTTTGAAAATACACAGGCTCCCTTCAACTGATCAAACAGATCGTCAATTCTAGGCAATGGATACTTATTCTTCACTGTCACTTTATTCAACTGCCGGTAATCAATGCATAACCTCAAAGTTTCATCCTTTTTCTTCACAAACAGCACCGGAGCTCCCCATGGTGACACACTGGGGCGTGTGAACCTCTTATCAAGCAACACTTGCAACTGAGTTTTCAACTCCCTCAATTCAGTGGGTGCCATCCTATAAGGAGCAATGGAAATGGGTGCTGTACCCGGCATTACCTCAATATCAAACTCGACTTCCCTTTCTGGTGGTAAACCAGGCAACTCTTCAGGAAATACATCTGGGAAGTTTCTTACTATAGGTATGTCACTCAGGTTTGGCTTAACTTGCCTAGTATCAACCACGTGTGCTAGGTAAGCTTCACAGCCTTTTTTCATCATTCTTCTTGCAACTGTGGCTGAGATAACATTGGACAGGAAATCTGTCCTTTCACCCACAACAGTGATCTCATTACCCTCAGAAGTTTTCAAAGAAATTCTCTTCAATTTACAATCAACTATTGCCTGATGACGTGACAACCAGTCCATTCCCAAAATCACGTCAAACTCGTGGAAGGGCAACTCAATTAGATCTGTCGAGAATTCATACCCCTGAATCCTTAACGGGAAACCCCTGTACACTTTGTTCACCACTACACTGTGGCCCAACGGATTAGTGACTAGAATGTCTTGGTCACTCTCCCCTACTAGTATCCCCCTTTCTACGGGTAGGTTGATGCAGATGTATGAATGAGTGGATCCTGGATCCACCAATGCATGCACAGATGTATTGTAGAGGGAGAACGTACCCCTGATGACATCCGGGGCATCTTGCTCCTCCTGAGCTCTCATAGCATATGCTCTGGCAAGTGGTCTGCCCTCAGGCCTCTTTGCTGGCTTAGATGCAGGCCTCTGTGATGGTCCCACTACCTCAGATTTGCTAGATTTTCTACCCCTTTGTGGTGCAGGAGCAGGTCTATCTGCTTGTATTGGAGTAGCTGTAGTAGTTCTACGTGGACAGTTCCTCAGCTAATGCTCTATCGACCCACACCTTAAGCAGGCACCAGTCACTCTCCAACACTCCCCCATATGCCATTTCAAACAATGTGGACATGCAGAAGATGCTGGGGCTGGTCCCCTGAACCCCATCCCTGGAGAGCTACCCACTGATGGTATGGACTGACCTCTCCTAGGGGTAAACTGTGGCCTGGGCCCCTGAGACTGACCTTGACCTTGTGGTTGACCTGAACTCTGTGCAGGTGGACCTTTGAACTTCTTCCTAGGTACAGGAGATGAACTAGACTGACCCGTGCCCCTCTTCTGCTGTCTCTCTCTTCTGGTCTGCTCACTTATTCTTACTTTTTCAACTTTTATTGCAGCTTCCACTAACTTGGTGAAGTCGATGATTCCCAAGGCAGTGATCATGATCTTTATGTTGTCATTTAATCCCTCTTCAAATCTCTTACACCTTTCGGGCTCATTAGGGACTATCTCCCTTCCGTAGCGGCTCAATCTGACAAATTCCTTTTCATACTCGGCCACTGTCAGCTGTCTCTGCCTCAGGTTAATGAACTCTCTTCTTCTCTCTTCTAGGTATACACTACCCACATATTTCTTCTTAAATTCGGAGAGGAAGAAGTCCCAAGTTATTACTTCTGGCTGTACTTCACTGGACACCGTATCCCACCATTCATATGCATCATCTTGCAACAGAGATACAACAGCTTCTAGATTTTGTTCAGGAGTGCAGTGGAGTTGTTTTAAAACTCTGCCTGTTCTGTTCAACCAATTTTCGGCTGCAACAGAATCATCTTCTCTCTTGCCAAAGAAGTCCACTGCTCCAAATTTTCTTAGTCTTTCCAGGTGTGATTTCTGTTGTGGAGGTGGTGGTGGTGGTGGTGGTGGTGGTGCTGGCATTACCCCAGCCATTTGTCTGAAGAATTCGGCCATTTGCTGGAACATGGCCTGTGGAGGCTGAGCAGGCTCTGCTTGAGCTGGCGGAGTAGGTTCTCCCCTACCCCCAGTCTCAACTGCTGCAGGTGGAGCATGACTCTCCACTTCCACCTCAACTGCTCTCTGTGATGTAGGGTCCATATCCTATTCAAAATAACAAAGACAAACAGATCTGCATTAGTGTCACCTTGACTCTTACAATTGCAATGCATGGTATGGACTCAATCTAGGCCTAGAAACGCCTAAACCGTGCTCTGATACCACTAAATCTGACATCCCTTACCCGTCTATAGTATATCCGAGTAAGATATATCACACGGTGTACCGGAACACTCTATTTCATCTCAATCATTTTTATTCTTTCTTAATTTATTTTTATCATAGTTTTGAATATAATTTATGAAATATAATTCATTTAAGTCATTTATTAAAATTATAATTTATTTGAGGTTCCGAAAATTTTATAAAAAATTCGGCAGAGTACCGGCTAAAAATGGAGAAAACAGTTCTTCGGAACCTGTGAAAAACACTTCCGACAATCATTTCCAATCAATCCGAAACTCCATTTCATCAACAAAATCTCAATATGTTTTTCAACAACTTTTCCATTTCTCAATCATTCATCTCATATGATAATCATGTAAAAGTCATATAAAATGTTCACTTTTTCATTCATAAACACAATTTCTACTATTTACATTAATACCAAAATACATTACATAAGTTTCAATTACATATGAGAAAATAAAAGTTAATTACAAAATATCAAAATAAAACCTAGTGTCCTACCAATGCATTGATGACGGTGAGGTGACACGGATACTATGCAGAGCTGCAGGAGGTCTCACCCAGTCTGTGGTCTACTGGGCTCTCGATCAGTATCTCCAGAACCTACGCGTGGCAAAAGCAACGAGCTAAGCAATAATGCTTAGTGGTGCCAATAATAAAATAAAAAGAAATAATAGAAAATAAATATGCAGTGAATGTATCGATGTCTTATTGCAAATAAATTTTCGATGAGTATTTGTAGTCTTACTTATTTTGTACTTGTTATATTCATTATTTCATTAAATTTATACACTTTCATTTTTGGTTGCCCAAGTAACCTATACTGGATGACTAGACTGGATAAACGGGTAAACTGGCACTGGGTATCAAGTACCTCGGGCCGTCACACCATCGGTCACATAGGTGTCTCCCGGTGTGCATGAGCGACTAATAGTGTAATAACATTAGGCACAAGGCCAAGTATCAACATAATGTCAGAATGGCTAAAAGCCATGAAATCACAGAATGACATAATGCCACGTGCAGTACTGCTAACTGAACCCTATTGGCACGCCAAGCTATCCAAACCAATCTTGTTAGGTATACTAGGGCATTTTACACTTTTGAGTTTTACAATTTTTGAATTTCAAGTTTTGGTGTTACTATTCACTTCATTAGTCAACCAAAATGTTGACTTTTGCATAGACAATAGGTACATTGGTTTTAATACTCCCAACATACCACATTTTGCATTCAAAATTTGTTGGTATTGGTTGCTAATACCATTTCTAAGCTTAAAGTTAATTGAGCAGAATTTTCAATTTTCATACCTTATTTTTACTGTTCCATTAGACAGTTTTGCATTGGGAATTTGGTAAAATGATCAACATGAAAGTTGTTTCTTATTTTGTCTAGTTGAATTTCCTTTTTTAAATCACTCCATTTGGAGTTTTGTAGCTAAAGTTATGGTCCAAAAACCACAACTGGCCGGATTAGAATTTTTCTGGACTGACCATATCTACAGTGCAATGAACAGTGACTGCAACTCCCTTGTTGGATAGGTTCTGGTCATAATTTGGGGTAGGTTTCTTCATGAAAGTTGTTGGTCAATATCTTAGCTTGTTGCTGGTAAACTTTCAGGTCAATTGGGCCATTCCACATTGAGTTATGGCCAAATGAACAGTCACTGTTCATTTGTTCATTCTGCAGAAACAGGTTGCAGGACACCCGGATTGGGGGAAGTTTTTGGTCCACTTGGTTTGGTCTTATGGGCATGGTTTCTTCACCAAAGTTGTGCCATTATGTGTCTAGTTTCATTTCCAATTGGCCAAACACCAATTGAACCTCTACAATTCAAGTTATGGCTGCCCAAACCTGCTGGACTCATATCCAATTCTGCAGGTCACCTAGGGCAACCACACTAAACCTAAATCCTATCACTAAACACACTTCATTTCTTGTTTACCAATAGCCAAATGGTCAGTAATTGACCATTAAAACTTTAGTTTATGTCCATTTTCATCCACCACCAAAATTAAATTTCAAAACCCTAACCCTAATTGACCAAGCCTCCAATTCATGCATCTTACTCCTAATTTGCTATACTAATCATATAATTTATAAGAGGGGCAGCTAATATATCACTTTAAACCAAAGAATTCTCCTAACTCTAACTCATGTCAAGGCTACCAAAATTTCATAGAATATAACCATGCTTCATTAATTCAATTTTTATCAAATTTTCAACTTAACTTAGCTCAAATTCATGATTAAAAAGATGTAAAAGCAAAGAATATGGCACTAACCTTATTAAAGCTCCCACTTGAGCTTGTCAATCTTTAAGATTTCTCCCTCTAATGGCTGTCTAAATATGATTTAGGGTGTGAGGATAAATTTTAGTGAAGTGAGGATGAGGTTTTATGGTGTAAGGGGTGAGGTTTTAGCAAGAAAAAGAGAAAGTTTTAATGGAGATAGTGAGGGAAAGAGGGCTGCCGGAAATGGAAGAAGATGAGCAGAAAAATTTTTCAATTTTTAACTCTTTTTTGTCCCTTTTTAATTGATTTAAAGGTGCTTGTTAAAAGATGATTGGTGGAGCTCTTTTTAAAGACATCATATGATGTCATAATTAAGTATTTTCTTTAATTTTCTTTTCTTCTTTTCTCAACTCATTTTCAATTCGATTTTTAGCAATATTTATTCATATTTTAGATAATAATAATTATTTACTTAACTGGACAAGTCGGCCAAAAATCGCCTCTAAAGGAGAAATGACCAAAATGCCCTCCGTTTGGCTTAACGGGTCAAAATTGTCTGTACCGATTGAAAAATTTTTCTAAATATTTTCTTGGCATTCTAATGCCATAGGAACCTCAATGAACCTTCTCTAGAGTCTCAAAAATTATTTTATGAATTTTCTCCCGGGTCTAGGGCTCCTAGTTGCGAGAACCGCAACTTCCCACTGGGTTACCCATCGCTTGGGCATCGGCTCATTTAACTTGGTTGCATTTTATTTCTAAAATTTTTTTCTAAATTTTTTCTTATTAATATTTGAGTTAATTATGGTTCCTCACTTTAGTTTAAATATTTTTCCGGACGTTCTAGCTGTCTGGACTGACACTGGTCACTGGAACAGTATAATGTACGGAGTTGCTACCGGGAGGGTGTTACAGAAAAAGCAGAATTTGAGGGACAAGAAGTGCTGTGGGAGAAGGAAAAGACCTCGCTTCAAAATGCAGTGAGAGAAGCAAGAGTCCATACTGGCAAATTACAGGAGAAATTGGAATATTAGGAAATACTTATTGAAGAATATAAACAGGAAAGCAAAAAGAAGAAGCTTGAATTAAAGGAGAAAGCATAACTTATTAATGACATTTTGAAAGAATGTGCCAAAGAAAGGAAAGAAAAAGAAAGACAAGCAACCCTTCATCAAGAGCTGAGAGAAAATGTTAACCAGCTAGAAAGAATGATAGCACAAGGGAAACAAGAGCTCCTGCCAGAATCTGAGTACACCTTGAAGACATTCAATCCTGCCAGACAAGAAGAAAGACTCTATGAGTACCTCAAAAGATGTCATTGTATTTTAAAGAGTCTTCCTGAACCTATACAATAGGAAAGAATGCTATGTATGAACTGTTTGATTAATGAATTGTTTTGAACCATGTTTATCAAAATATGAATGAATAGTGTAACTCCCGTGGCAACTATCCTCATTAGGGTTATACGAAAAGACAAATGCGTCATATGGACAAGTATCATAAACACGCATATGATCCCGTCATTCACTGTTGGACTATCGAGTGATGCCATGATAAAGTTGACACAATTCGCCTTCTGCAGACTCCATTTCGGCAGTCATTTGCCACCGTATCCTTTGCCTAGTTAGAATCTTTAACTCTAACAGAATTTAAAACTAATTTAACAACTTTCCACAGGAAATCAACATTGCTTCGAACAAAGGAAACCCGACCGAGCAAGCAGTTCAACCAAAGAGTGTGTACTTAACAAGGTCCCAGGCAAAGAAGATAATGGAAAACCGGGAACAAGTGCAGAACCTACAGGGACAAGTTTCAGAATTAAGAGACCAAGTCTCAGAGCTAATGAAACTGATGAAGGAGAAGTCCCAAAATAGAGAAACCATCCGACCTACACCAGAATCAAACTTACCAGTACCTCCCCCACTCGCAACAACGGTTGATTCCCATGAAGTTTCAACCTCTTTCACCTTCCAGCCTTCTATTCCTGATCCGACGATCACTATCAACCCAACACTCTCAAATAATGAATTACCCTTTTCTTATTATCCAGCTGTCTTCAATGTCGAATTGCACCCTTCCATACCAATCCCTCCAGTTCACCCTGCAATTTATTTCCCAACCAGAGGCATGGCTTATGCAGCAGGGGGTGAAAATAGAGAAAAAGAAAGTGAGAAGTTGTCTGCTCTAAAGGAGAGACTAAGAGCTATAGAAGGTCTGAACATGTATGGCTCAGTCGATGTATCTTCACAGAGATTGGTACCAAATGTAGTGGTACCACCAAAGTTTAAAGTTTCGAACTTTGACAAGTATATCGAAAATTCAGACCCCCCGCATCCATCTGGCCACTTACATAACCAAGATGTCTGCCTTCACAGAAGATAACAGACTTCTAGTCCATTTCTTTCATGAAATCCTCTCTGGGGCAGCCCTGCGATGGTGCATACAACTGGATAGGAGCAAACCACGCTCCTGGAAAGATTTGGCTGATGCTTTCCTTAAGCAATACAAGTTCAATTGTGATGTCGCCCCGATATGAAGGGAACTTCAAAATCTGGTACAGAAAGAGAGGGAATGCTTTAAGGAATATGCACAGAGATGGAGAGAGAAGGCAGCTGAGGTATATCCTCCAGTTACTAACAATGAGCTTTGCTCTCTCTTCATTGAAACCTCGAAGGCCCGTACTTAAATTTAATGATCGGAAACACATCCAATAGCTTTTTCGACGTTATCCAAGCTAGCGAAAGAATTGAAGCTAACCTCAGGTTAGGAAGGTTGCAGGAGTTGACTGAAAACTCTGCAAAGAAAACTGCCAGTTTTGAAAAAAAAGAAGGAAGGTGATGTACACTCTATCACCTGACAGGCTCAACCACCATTCTCTCAAAATAACTTTCAGCTATACCCTCCAACTCAAGGCCCAACAATAGCAAACATTCTGCCCCCTTTTCCAAATTATCCTCACCCTTGCCCACAATATCCACCTCAAGCCGCTTACCACCCCAGACCGCCTGACAACCTAATCAGTTGAGACCACCTGCTCCGTAAACCAACCCAAGACCACAAAGGAACCCTGATCCACCCCTCCCCCTTCCATTCAGTGAAATCTACGATACCTACTCAGTATAAATCAGATAGTGCCCATCCCCCTTGACCTAGTTCAACCACCTTATCCTAGGTGGTATGATGCTAGTGCCCAATGTGAATATCATAGTAGGGCAGTGGGGCATTCAACTGATAACTATGGAGCTCTCCAAGGAAGAGTATAGGCCCTGATCAGAAACGGGTGGTTAAAAATTAAGGGAATGGCTCTCTTCCCAACGTCACTTCAAACCCATTGCCTAATCATGGTACAGGTAATGGCGTGAATGTCATAGAACCTGAGGATGAAAGGTCAATTTTGGGGGTAGATCAACTGATTCCACATTTCAAGGAAATTTTTGCAATGGCAGTAAGAGAGGGATATCTATGCCCTCAGGCATCCGGGTCGGAAAGTGATATAGGATGCCCCTACCATGGAGGAGCAGTCGATCATGAGTTGTACAATTGTGAGGAGTTTAAGCAGGAAGTTCAGAGAATACTGTCACTCAGGACTTTGAGATGTCAATGAAGGTCGAGGATAGAGGATGAAGTGAACACAGCCAGGTTTGGCCGAGATGCCTCTACCCCCAGTCCAAGAATAGTCTTTTCTACTCCCAACACACCAATACCATCGACACCACCAATAAGGATTATCTGAACCCCGCCTCAACTCCTAGTCACCAACACCCATGCAGTACCTTGGAACTATAACCTCCAAGTGTTTACTCAGGGCGCATCTAGCAGCACTCCAATTACTACCCTCAACCATACCCACACTCAACCCATCACCCCTCCTAAGCCATGCTTCGCTCCTCATGAGCATTTTAAAATGACCTACACAGGACCCTCCAACAATACTTCTCCCCAACCAAACCCAAAACCTATCACAACCAGTAACTCCCTCCCACAAAATCAGGAAGTAAAATTCATAACCCGGAGTGGGAGATGTTATGGAAATGATGAGATAGAAAAGAAGAAGGGGAAAGTAAAAATGGGAGAGCCGTAAGAAGATACAGAGGAAAGGGTTGTGAGGGTTGAAAAAGGGGAAGCTGCTGAAAAGAAAGAAGAGGAGGAACATTACTACAAATCATGAAGCAGAGTGAATATGACATCATCGAGCAACTGAGAAAGACCCCCGCTCGAATTTCCTTGCTGTCATTGATTCTAAGCTCATAAGTGCATCGCCAAGCCTTACAAAAAGTTTTGGACCAGGCCTTTGTAACCCCTGATATCACACCAGGGCAATTTGAGAAAATAGTTGGGCAAATTCGGGCGTCCAATTTTATCACTTTTTCGGAAGATGAAGTAGACCCAGCTGGCTTAAAGCATACCAAAGCTTTGCATGTGACAGTCAAGTGTAAGGGGTGCATAGTCGCTAAGGTCCTGATTGATAACGGATCTGCCCTCAACGTCTTGCCTAATGCCACCATGGGAAGACTACCTATTGACCCATCAGCCATACGCCAAAGCACCATGGTGGTAAAAGCCTTTGATGGTACAAGGAGGGAGGTACTAAGGGACATCAATTTGCCGCTTCATATCGGGGCATGTGAAGGAACGGAAGCATGAAAAACACAAGTTTATACCATTAAGTTCAAAAATTTTCACCTAGGGTCACATACATCATGCTAGATTTATTTTCATCTATTTGATTTCAATGATAAACAACATATTAAAACTCTTTTAATATGTTTTTGGATCTGTATTTGCCATTTAAGATTTTAAAATTAATTAGATTAACTTTAGAACCCTAGATTAAATCAAGAACGATTACACTAACCTCTTGATGCACTACAACGTGCCTGCGCCTTTGAGATTCGTCTTCAGGACACCAGATGTTGCCCCTCTAGCTTGTCCACACCAAGAACACCTATAGCAGCCCTTGAACAGCTTCGAAAGCTTTTTCTATTAATTAGAAATTCAAGTTCTGCCTTTTAAGAGATTAGAGATGTAAACAGGACACTAGAAACAATTTCTAGTGTTCGTAATTTAAGAGATTGATGGCTAACCTCTTTGAATTGATGAGAGATGAAGAAGAATAGATGAAGAGCCTCAAAATAGCGTGACAAAGGAGAGGAGTGGCTGCTGGTTATTTTTTCTTTTCATAACCACACTTAAATAGCTAGGTTAACACATTAAACCCTTGCCACATGTCACCCTTTGATTAGCTCTAGGTTTAAGTGACCCAATCACATTGTGCCAAGTGTCAAACCTATATTTAATCTTGATTTTAATCATCTTACATGATTAAAAACATTTGGCAAGCTTATGTGTAATCCAATGTGTCACCATCTCATGGTGCCACGTGTCACACTGTGAAATGACCAAAATGCCCCTGTGTCTTAATTTTGAGTTCTTAACTCAAAATAATAATTTTTCTTCTTCTAATTAATTTATATCAAATATAAATTAATTAATTAATCTCTATTAATTAATTTCTCATTAATTAAATTCATATTTAAACACTTTAAATATAAATTTAATTTATACTACACATCCAATAATCTAGATTTGGTTTCAAGTAATGCTAGAGACTTTGCAATTTAATTGCAAACCAAACCTATTTAATTAATCAATTAAACTCTTTAATTAATTAATTAAATCATATTTAAATAGGTGATAACTTGTGTATGTGTGTGACTTACTAGGCTCATCACTAATTGGCAATGAGATATTATATCAACTCTTAATATCATCAGAACTCTTTCTTACCATAAATGATTTCTCTAAATCATTTTATGAACCTCATAGACCATGGTTAACACCTAGCATAGCATGCCATGGCCACCCAATTAGTAATAAGGTTTACCTTAAATGAACCTATAATCATATGTTACCATGCACTAGAATCTCTCTGTTACAAAATCCCAACTCAAGCTAGAGTCATGGTTTATGTCAAACTCCATTTGTTATGAATATTATGTTCTCTTTTTATTCCAGTTCTTGATTAAAAAGATTTTCTCATCGGAAAATCTTTTTTGTATAAATCTATCTGTCCTGGTCAGGAACTTGAAACATCAAGAACAATTAAATGAACATAGGATTTTATCTCTATTTACTTAGAGGAACAGATTCCATCTTGATCAACACCTACCTCCACATATAACTAGTAGGAGCCAACACATGCCCATATACCCATACATAGTACAAGTATGAAAGCAGTATCAAACTCAAACTACCTATATATAAGATAACTATGCTATATCAGGTCTAAAGATTATATGCACTTATATGATTTATGACAAAACATTGACAAGAGTAAACTCCATGTGCTTGTCATAAGTGTCACTGGTTCGGCCTACTTATCATTTATAAGTGCCTATCATGTTTGTTATATGCCATGAGACTCACCATTCCATCTTATTTATATCTCATATAAATAACTTAGGAACAAACATGAATACAATCTTTCTAGATAAGTCATGTCCTTATTATGAAGTATCCTCGATTGTGAACCTATTTATGATACTTTGTGCTAGAAATATTGTCACTCATATTCTTAACAACTTAAGAATAATATTTCTAACAAAATATCAATGGACCTTTTCTATTACACATAAATATATTATGTAAACGGAAAAGTGGAAATGCCTTTTATTAATAAAACATGTACAAGATACATACTAAATGATATGCTCTAGGGCATACTACTAACAATCTCCCACTAGCACTAGAGCCATTCATTACAATACCTTAGACCCATCTTCTCAAGATGTCGGTCTAACTGAGCTTGTGACAAAAGCTTAGTGAATGGATCAGCTGAATTTTTCAGCTGATGTTATTTTTCTGCGTGGCTATATCGCCTTGCCCAACTATATCTCTAATAACGTGGTAGTGCCTTTCTATGTGTTTGGATTTTGGGTGAGACCTTAGTTCCTTAGCCTGTATGACTGCTCCATTGTTATCACTGCTTGTAGTGGGCTGGCGACTCAATAGAAGGAACTCTCGTAAGTTACATCACGAACTTCTTTATCCGAACAGCTTCCTTTGCAGCATCTAATGCAGCAATATACTCAGCCTCTGTAGTGGAATCTGCAGTCGTGCTCTATTTGGAACTCTTCCAACTGACTGCACCTCCATTACAAATGAACAAATATCCAGAGGTAGACTTTCTATCATCGATATCTGATTGGAAATCAGAATCAGTATAACCATCCAATTGCAAGTCTCCACCTCCATAAATCAAGAATAAATCCTTAGTTCTTCTCAAGTACTTAAGGATATTCTTGACAGCTATCCAATGTTCCAAACCTGGATTGAATTGATACCTGCTAGTCAAACTAACAGCATATGCGATATCTGGCCTAGTACACAACATTGCATACATTAAACTTCCAATAGCCGAAGCATATGGAATCCTGGCCATCTTATCTCTTTCTTCAGGTGTCTTTAGAGACATCTCTTTAGAAAGGTGGATACCATGTCTCACTAGTAACAATCCTCTCTTGGAATCAAGCATGTTAAACCTCTTTAACACCTTTTCCAAGTATAGACTTTGGGATAAACAAATTATTCTTTTCGCTTTATCTCTATAGATGCGAATCCCAAGAATATAGGTTGCCTCCCCTAAATCTTTCATGGAGAATGTATTTGACAACCATACTTTTATAGTTGTCAACATACCTGTATCATTACCCCTCAATAGTATGTCATCCACATATAAGACAAGGAAAGTGATAGCACTGTCACTAACCTTCTTATATACGCATGGCTCATCCTCATTTTTGATAAAACCAAAGGATTTAATGGCTTCATCAAAACAGATGTTCCAACTCCTCGAAGCTTGTTTCAACCCATAAATGGATCGCTTTAGCTTGCATACCTTGGAACCATCTTGGGATTCAAAACCCCTAGGTTGTTCCATGAAAATGTTTTCTTCAATGTATCAATTGAGGAAAGCTGTTTTGACATCCATCTGCCAAATCTCATAATCATAGTATGCAGCTATTGGTAATAAAATCCTAATTGATTTAAGCATGGCAACAGGCGAGAAAGTCTCCTCATAGTCGACTCCTTGCCTTTGGCGAAACCCTTTCGCTACTAGCCTTGCCTTATAGGTCTCTACCTTTCCATTAGAACCAATTTTCTTCTTGAAAACCAATTTTTTTCCTATAGGTACAATACCTTCAGGTGGGTCAACAAAATCCCAAACTTGATTCTTATACATGGAATCCATTTCGGATTTCATAGTATCAATCCATTTTGAAGAGTCTATATCTGATATAGCTTCTTCATAGGTAAGTGGATCATCTCCATGATCTACTTCTTCTTGAATAGACAACTCTTATTCTTCTTCATGAAGAAAACCATATCTCACTGGTGGGTGAGATACCCTAGTTGTTCTACGAGGAACAACTGTAGATGTTTCATCAACGGGTATAGGTTGACTAGATGGATCTATATCCATCTGATCTGTTGGTTGGTCAGAATTCTCCAATTCTAACTCTATTTGCCTTCCTTTGCCTCCTTCTTGAACAAACTATTGTTCAAGAAATGTGGCATCTCTACTTATCACAACCTTTTGTGAAGTAGGCAAATAAAAATAATATCCAAAACTATCTTTTGGATATCCAACAAATCGACCTTTTTCTGATCTGGTCTCCAATTTATCAGTGTTCAGCTTTTTGATATAAGCTGGACAACCCTAAATCTTAACATGCTTAAGACTTGGTTTTCTTCCATGCCATATCTCATAAGGTGTGGAAGAAATTGATTTTGATGGAATCCTATTCAGAATATACAAAGCTGATTCTAATGAAAATCCCCAAAAGAAGATTGGCATATCAGTATAGCTCATCATACTACGTACCATATCCAATAGGGTACGATTTCTCTTTTCAGATACACCATTCAGTTGTGGCGTTCCTGGAGGAGTCAGCTGAGAAACAATGCCATGCTCTCTCAAGTATTCATCAAATTCAATACTCAAATATTCACCTCCACGATCTGATCGAAGAGCTTTAATACTCTTTCCTGTTTGATTTTCTACTTCAGATTTAAATTCTTTGAACTTTTCAAAAGATTTATGTTTGTATTTCATCAAATACAAATATCCAAACCTTGATTTATCATCAGTAAAGGTAATAAAATAATGAAAACCACCTCTAGCCATTTCTTTAAATGGACCACATACATCACTATGTATTAGCTCCAAAATATTTTCAGCTCTTAGCCCTTGTCCAACAAAGGGTGATCTAGTCATTTTGCCCTGAAGGCAAGATTCACAAGTTGGAATAAGCTCAGAGCCCAATGAGGATAGAATCCCCATTTTCTACAGTTTTGCAATCCTATCTTCTGCAACATGATATAACCTTAAGTGCCAAAAATATTTTGAACTTGAGTTGGTTTTCACCATGGCATTGCATTCTTTTAGATAGCTATGCTCTGGGCAGTGGAAACACTTTCTTACTGGCAATGGAAATGCTTTCTTATTGGTAATGGAAACACTTTCCTGTTGGCAGTGGAAACACTTTCCTGTGCCTTTGTCAGCTTTGGTCTTTCTTTTCTGTTTAGCTATTTTCTTGGAAGGACCAGGAATCTGAGGTTTCTTTTTCTTATTGCCCTTCTTCTTATTGGACTTTCCAGCAGAAGAAGATGCAATCAAAGCTACCTCTTTTCCTTTATTGCCCGACATATTCTTTTGGGTAATAACCAGCATGTTGAGTAAACCAACTAATGTGCATTCCTATTTAGTCATATGGAAATTTGTCACAAAATTTCCAAAAGACTCAGGAAGGGACTGAAGGATCAAATCCGTCTGTAGTTGGAAATCTATGTTGAAGTCAAGATGTTCCAACTGCTCAATCAGCCGAATTATCTTATGGACATGATCCCCAACATTCTGTCCCTCAGACATCCTCATACGTAATAACTGTCTAGATATCTCATACCTAGCATTCCTGCTATGCTCACCATACAACTCTTGTAGGTGAAGGAGGATCTCACTCGCACTCTACATGTTCTCATGTTGCTTCTGTAACTCATTACTCATGGAAGCAAGCATGTAACATTTAGCTCTCATATCATGCTCCATCCACTTGTCCAAAGTTTCATGTTCCTCTTGTGTGGCCTATGGAGGTAAGGGACCAGGAACATTTGAATCTAGAACATATCCTATATGTTCAAGGTTAAGGACAAGTTTCAAATTTCTTAGCCAATCAGACAGATTAGGTCCTGTCAACCTATTGTGATCAAGTATGCTTGCAAGGATATTGGATGGTGGTGGTTTTTTTGTGCTCATTTTTATCAGAAAATTAACTGCAGAAAATAACCAGATTAATTAGTAAATGTATCATGTAATTAACCAAAATGATTATGGTCTTTTAATCAAATTGGTCCTCCCACTAACTTAGCGAATCCTACACTTCCAAAGTAGAAAACGGAAATCCTAATTGGATGGATTTCTAGTGGGTGATTGAATTCTTATAATTCTATTGATCATCCTCAGGTACATCCATTATTGGAATTACAATAAACTATAAGTGAGCAACTCCTTGCCCATCACATCTCATGTGAGGTTCAATCCTTTACCTAGCCCCTAATGCTCAAAATCTTAGGTACATCCATTATTGACTTATCTTGCATTAGTTAAGTTGATCCCATTGAGCCAGTAATTATGCAAATAATTTTAATGTCCTCAGGTGCATCCAATATTGGCCACTAAACCATTTACATATTTACAACTTCTCATGCTTAACAATTATTCTTAATAAAATCTCTTAAATTAATTGCATCTTATGCAAATTTTTAAAATTTCTTAAAATAATTGCCCCAATGGAGGGCCTATGTTATAATGACTTTAATCATAGCATTTCCAACTTAATCATTTGTTTGGAAGATTTTATGGTCATTCTAATTACTTTTAAGGTCTCACTTTGCACATTATCCAATTAGCATGCATATAAGTTGATCCCATTGAGCCAGTAATTATGCAAATAATTTTAATGTCCTTAGGTACATCCAATATTGGCCACTAAACCATTTACATATTTACAACATCTCATGCTTAACAATTATTCTTAATAAAATCTCTTAAATTAATTGCATCTTATGCAAATATTTAAAATTTCTTAAAATAATTACCCCAATGGAGGGCCTATGTTATAATTACTTTAATTATAGCATTTCCAGCTTAATCATTTGTTTGGAAGATTTTATGGTCATTCTAATTACTATTAAGGTCTCACTTTGTACATTATCCAATTAGCATGCATATATCATATAGTAGCATACATTCCCATGCATCTCATGCATTCATGGATAAGCAATAAATATGGTATGATCATGGACTTTCTAAGGGATTCAATTCTTAGCCACCAAGAATTGAATCAGGGCATTCCTAGGTGCATTTCATTCATTCATTCATTTTACAAGAGTTGCTGAAGGAGTACATAATCAACACTTGATCTTGAATTCCTCCCACTGGTCCCACCAATGCTCTTGACCTCCTTGAACTTCTTGCAATCCAATATTACAGGGTAATCCTTGGCATACCAAGGCAAATTTACAAGAACTTAAATAAATGAAATTACAACCCAAAAATTATTACAAACTTAATAATACATGCCCAAAATAAAGTAAAATAAATTAATTAATTTACAATCCCAAAGAAACATAAAAGAAATAAATCCAATCACATTAGTCTTTTATAGTCCATGATCATCCATCATGCATATCACTATTTAACAATTAAATAAAACATACATACTTAAATTAAATTGAATATCTCATATTCAACTTAAAATTTCAGATTTGAATATGATTCAAATAAATTTAAAAATTCAAATTTGAATCTCATTCAAACAAATTTAAAAATTCAGATTTGAATCACATTCAAACAACTTTAAAAATTCAGATTTGAATCACAATCAAACATTTTTTAAAAAATCATATTTGAATCACATTCAAACATTTTTTTAAAAAATCATATCTGAATTTTATTCAATCAATTTTAAAAAATCAGATTTAAATATGATTCAAACAACTTTAAAAATTCAGATTTAAATCACATTCAAACAACTTTTAAAATTCAGATTTGAATCATAATTTAATTGTGTGATTAAAATTCTAATTAAACAATTTAATTAGACATAGGATGAGCTTTTAGATCATACAACAATTGTAAATTAAAAAGCAAACCTTGCGCCACCTTGAAGAACCTTTGTTGCCGCCACCAATGGTGGTTTCACCATGTGTGCCGCCACACATCCATTGCAACCAGCAATGGATCAATCATCTCATGATCAAATCACACAATTAAATCATATAATCAACAATCTAAATGGCAAATATAGTGGCTTTGATACCAATTGAAGGAACGGAAGCGTGAAAAACACAAGTTTTTACCATTGAATTCAAAAATTTTCACCTAGGGTCACATGCATCATGCAAGATTTATTTTTATCTATTTGATTTCAATGATAAACAACATATTAAAACTCTTTTAATATGTTTTTTGGATCTGTATTTTCCATTTAAGATTTTAAAATTAATCAGATTAATTTTAGAACCCTAGATTAAATCAAGAACGATTACACTAACCTCCTGATGCACTGCAGCGTGTCTGCGCCTTTGAGATTTGTCTTCAGGACACCAGATGTTGTCCCTTTAGCTTGTCCACACCAAGAACACCTATGGCAGCCCTTGAACAGCTTCTAAAGCCTTTTCTATTAATTAGAAATTCAAGTTCTGCCTTTTAAGAGATTAGAGATGTAAACAGGACACTAGAAACAATTTCTAGTGTTCTTAATTCAAGAGATTGATGGCTAATCTCTTTGAATTGATGAGAGATGAAGAAGAATAGATGAAAAGCCTCAAAGTGGCGTGACAAAGGAGAGGAGTGGCTGCTGGTTATTTTTCTTTTCATAACCACACTTAAATAGCTAGGTTAACACATTAAAGCCTTGCCATATGTCACCCTTTGATTAGCTCTAGGTTTAAGTGACCCAATCACATTGTGCCAAGTGTCAAACCTATATTTAATCTTGATTTTAATCATCTTACATGATTAAAAAAAACATTTGGCAAGCTTATGTGTAATCCCATGTGTCACACTGTGAAATGACCAAAATGCCCCTGTGTCTTAATTTTTAGTTCTTAACACAAAATAATTATTTTCTTCTTCTAATTAATTTATATCAAATATAAATTAATTAATTAATCTCTATTAATTAATTTCTCATTAATTAAATTCATATTTAAACACTTTAAATATAAATTTAATTTATACTACACATCCAATAATCTAGATTTGGTTTCAAGTCATGCTAGGGACTTTGCAGTTTAATTGCAAACCAAACCTATTTAATTAATCAATTAAACTCTTTAATTAATTAATTAAATCATATTTAAATAGGTGATAACTTGTGTATGTGTGTGACTTACTAGGCTAATCACTAATTGGCAATGAGACATGATATCAACTCTTAATATCATCAGAACTCTTTCTTACCATAAATGATTTCTCTAAATCATTTTATGTACCTCATAGACCATGGTTAACACCTAGCATAGCATGCCATGGTCACCCATTTTGTAATAAGGTTTACCTTAAATGAACCTATAATCATATGTTACCATGCACTAGAATCTCTCTGTTACAAAATCCCAACTCAAGCTGGAGTCGTGGTTTATGTCAAACTCCATTTGCTATGAATATTATGTTCTCTTTTAATTCCAGCTCTTGATTAAAAAGATTTTTCTCATCAGAAACTCTTTTCTGAATAAATCTATCTGTCCTGGCCAGGAACTTGAAACATCAAGAACATTTAAATGAACATAGGATTTTATCTCTATTTACTTAGAGGAACAGATTCCATCTTGATCAACACCTACCTCCATATATAACTAGTAGAAGCCAACACATGCCCATATACCCATACACAGTACAAGTATGAAAGCAGTATCAAACTCAAACTACCTATCTACAAGATAACTGTGCTATCTCAGGTCTAAAGATTATATGCAGTGACATGATTTATGACAAAACATTGACAAGAGTAAACTCCATGTGCTTGTCATAAGTGTCACTGGTTCGGCCTATTTATCATTTATAAGTGCCTATCATATTTGTTATATGGCATGAGACTCACCATTCCATCTTATTTATATCTCATATAAATAACTTGGGAACAAATATGAATACAATCTTTCTGGATAAGTCATGTCCTTATTATGAAGTATCCTCGATTGTGAACCTATTTATGATACTTTATACTAGAAATATTGTTACTCATATTCTTAACAACTTAAGAATAATATTTCTAACAAAATATCAATAGACCTTTTCTATTACACATAAATATATTATGTAAACGGAAAAGTGGAAATGCCTTTTATTAATAAAACATATACAAGATACATACTAAATGATATGCTCTAGGGCGTACTAGGTTCGACTGCACCAACAATGTCGTAGAGTATGAAGCCTATGTGATAGGTTTATAAGCTGCCATCGAAATGAAGATCAGGAAGTTAGAGGGGTACAAAGATTCGGCCGTGATCATTTACCAAGTCAAAGGGGAATGGCAAACTAAAGACCCGAAACTGATCCCTTATCAAAAGTATCTCCTAGAATTGATCAAGAAATTCGAAGAGATTTCCGTCACTCACCTCAACCGTGACAAGAACTAATTCGCCAATGCCTTAGCCACTCGAGCTATCATGACTCAGATGGAAGAGCGACAGACAACAAAGGTGTTATAGATCAAAGCCAGGAGTGAACCGGCATACTGCTTCATGCTCAAAGAAGAAACAGATGGTAAACCCTGGTATCATGACATCCAGGTCTATATCAAAACCAGGGAATACCTCTGGTTCCTAGATCCAAGTTGATTTTAATTTTCTGATTATCAACCTCTGGTTCCTAGATCCAAGTTGATTTTAATTTTCAGCATTTAATTTCCTGTCATCAACCTCTGGTTCCTAAATCCAAGTTAATTTTAATTTTTCAGCATTTTAAATTCCTACCATCAACCTCTGGCTCCTAGATCCAAGTTGATTTTAATTTCTAGCATTTTACTTTCCTGTCATCAACCTCTAGTTCCTAAATCCAAGTTGATTTTAATTTTCAGCATTTAAATTCCTGCCATCAACCTCTGATTCCTAGATCTAAGTTGATGTTAATTTCCAGCATTTTAATTTCCTGATTATCAACCTCTGGTTCCTAGATCCAAGTTGATTTTAATTTTCAGCATTTTAATTTCCTGCCATCAACCTCTAATTCCTAGATCCAGGTTGATTTTAATTTACAGCATTTTAATTTTCTGATTATCAACCTCTGGCTCCTAGATCCAAGTTGATTTTAATTTCTAGCATTTTACTTTCCTGTCATCAACCTCTGGTTCCTACATCCAAGTTAATTTTAATTTTTCAGCATTTTAAATTCCTACCATCAACCTCTGGCTCCTAGATCCAAGTTGACTTTAATTTCTAGCATTTTACTTTCCTGTCATCAACCTCTGGTTCCTAGATCCAAGTTGATTTTAATTTTCAGCATTTAAATTCCTATCATCAACCTCTGGTTCCCTAATCCAAGTTGATTTTAATTTGTAGCATTTTAATAGAAATTATGTAAAGAGCGGCAGCTGTAGACACCATATTTTGGCCGACCACCGAAGGCAAGGGTCTTTTAAAATCGAAACTTTATTATCCGTTCTCTACTGATGTCCTGATCACTAGGTAGCTTTTTCGAACTTACCGATTGCTCGTCCCTGGAACAAATTGATCTCATGCTCATGTTAGATTGTTTTCCGATCTCTTGGTCTTTATCAGATGAGTTCGAGTCAACATTGGGTCTCCGGACCATCCAATCTTGCCTACTGATATTCTCTGATCTCTCTGTACAAATATTGCAAAACTTCATTTGGTTAATGTTGTGATTAGGCTTCTCGCTTGAATGCCCCAGATATTCCTTAAAATGAAGTTAAGGTTTTTATCCGGTCTAAAAATGGTTTCGATCTTAAAAGGTCAAGTCAATGTCAAATCTCTGCAATTCTAATATTTTAAGGTTTCATCCAGTATTTGGTTAGGACTTAGTCCGATCTCATGTACACGTGTAATGTTTTTTCGATCTCTTATCTTCTAATTAATAGTCACTTTCAAGTTTAATGTTCAACTACATTCAGTCAATTAAATACTCAGACAATTTGGTTTGCACACTTTCCGATCTCATCAAGAAATTGAACAAAAAAAAATTCAATTCATTTCAAAATAAAATGTACAAATCATTCAGCAGGAGGGTTTCCCCTAGCCTGCTCTCCGGGTACATTATCAGTTCTCTCATCCCCTCTCTCTCTCTTAGGCTCCTCCTCGCTCTCCTCCTTACCCCTAGGGACAAGATCCACCATCCAGGAGAAGTCTTCCTCAGGATAGCGCCTTACAAGCTCTGCCAGAAGATCGCCATGCGCATTCACATAAGCACCAGCTTCCCTCGTCACAGCCTCTTCTTTTTTCACTCTGATCTCCTCAGTAAGGCGAGTGACATCGGCAGTTCGGCAAGCCTGAGCTTCTTCGAGTTCCCACTCCAGTTCGGCTATCCTATCCTCATAAGATTTCTTCCGACCCTCAATCTCGGTGACGTAGTCCTGGGCAGATGAAAGTTGGGATTTGGCGAAAGTCGCATCCTGGACCACCTTCAGAATTTCCTGTCTCAAGAGATGAGCCTTTTCTCTGATTATATGTTGATTCACAAGGCTCTCTATGCTTAAGCTCATCGTCTGAGCTAGGAGATCATCAATGCTACCCGGAGTTAGCCTTTCCGATCGCCCAAGAAGCAGATGGTGGCACCCAAAACTTTGGCCAGGCCAGGATTCCCCCGAACTGAGCGATTCTTCTCTAGCGAGTGATGAGGACTTAGGCATCAAGAGAGAGGGTCCTCACACCAGGTTGGGAAGACCCTCCCTCCACACTTGAAGAGACCGGCGGAGGTAGTGGTTCATCTTGTCGAGGAGGGGAATGAGCGATCTCTACCTCTGGGATCGGCTATCCCGAAGGTCGGTGTAACACCCCTCACCCGACTACAGTGTAGTACAGCAAGGCATGCTATAATCAGTGCCGGAGCACCCTAACTTATCTTACTTTAATTTTTCTTAATAATTTTGAATTCATTTAATTTAATATCAATTATTTTTCGATGGAGAAACCAACGGAGTTTCCCCTATTTTATTATCGTTTAGCGTATTTCAATATTCACCTGTTTGAAATTCAATTCAACAATATTTCTAAGATAAAATCTTATCCATGCTAATCATAATTATCTCATCAATCATTCTCATAATTTTCTAATATTTCAAATCTCATCCATACATTTCAATTTCATAATCATTTCCATACATTTCCATTCATACTCAATTCATATGTAAACATTTTTAAATTACATAAGCAAAATTTTCAAATTTCCATCGATTTACATAATTTACAAAATAATTGCAAAATTTCATAATTTACATAATATATAAATTAATTACATATGAAAAAGCTAATTAATTAACTTACATCGCATTCCTATTAATTACCTGTTCATAATCTACATTATAATACATTATCTAGCATTTTATACAAAATACAAAATATGATCTATATGGGCCCTATCTACATGCATTGCTGAGGAGGTGACAAACTTTGACACTTTGCAGATCAAAACTCCCAAAATTCCCAGTCAAACGTCCATTGGGTTCTTGCTTCAGTACCTGCGCGAAGGAAACAATTCCATCGCGCTAAGCATTGCTGCTTAGTGGTGCAATAATATAACAAGGAAATAATATACAAATAAAGATAAAAATAGAACATAATTCAAGTAATTAAGATTTATTTATACTTCACATACAGTTTCTAAAATTTAAAATGTTTTATCCTAATTTAGTCTTCTTTGGAAGTGTTTATTTTGCCAATATACAGTAATAATGTACAAAGAAAAATGATCTAAAAATGATAAATTTATGCTTATATTATCATGTAAGTCACATTTGCAATATTTATGTATGTTATAATTTTCTTTGCTAATCTTTTAGCATTTTCTCAATACTTTTTAGGTTGTCTCAGATTATTTCATAATAAGTAAATTTTGATATCGGTCCAATTCATTTCGAATCTTTCTAATAAAAAACTATTCTAATTTATTTTAGGCCATCTTACTCATTTATTTTATTTAATTTGTAATATTTTAAATTGCTAATATTCTTAACTTATCTCAATAAATTTCACTGCCCAAGTAACCTGTGACAGGCTGACTAAACTAGATAACGGGTCGTTAGCACTGGACACCGTGGTGCCTCGGGCCGTCATACCATGGAACACAGAACGTCAACCACGTATGCAGTCAGTATGGCTAAAGAGCCATGAAAACACATAATCGGGCATAAAAGCCATGAGTGCGGGCATAAAGCCATGAATGCAGGCATAAAGCCATGAATGCAGGCATAAAGCCATGAATACAGGCATAAAGCCTTTCGCAGTACTGCTAAAACAATACCCTATTGGAATGCCAATCTATCCAATCTGGCACACGTGTCTAGGCAATACATGGGCATATAGTACCATTAAGAGTTTATACGTTTCATCATTTTATTATATTTTTCGTTTATATATTTTATAGCATTCTAATTTTGTTCATAATGAAACATAATTTCCAAATTCACATTTCTAGGTAATTTATGCATTCATCGTAATATTCATACTAATTATAATTCACATTCATTTAATCTCATGTACCATTCACATTCAAAACATCTTTCCTTTCTCTCTTGATGGGAACCTAAATCCCAAATGACACTTTTATCACATTTATTCATTCAACAATCTATTCATGTAAAATACATTTCATACTTCAAGTTGTATTGCTAATATATGATGAACTCCGTTAGTGTTGGGAGTATGTATCAACAATCCATCTAGGTTAATTTCATTTCATATTCAAGCGGTGTCACTCATGTTTTATTAAACTAATGGGAATACAAATCTTAATTATATATTCACATAAATTAAATTTTCATTAAGTCATTTAGGTAAATTACTATTTCTATTCCAAATAATCCATGAATATTTCATGGATTCCAAATTTCATACCTTAATTTCCTCTACCAATTTAGTTATTATACTTTGTGTCTTTGTATTACTATTCACTCAAATTGTTGTCTTTTTAATACATAATAAATTTATTGAACCTAAGTTCTCCAAAATATCACATTTTGCATTCAAAATTTGTTGGTATTGGTTGCCAATACCATTTCCAAGCTTAATGTCAATTGGGCAGAATTTTCAGTTTTCATGCCTTGCTTTACTGTTCCATTGGTCAATTTTGCAGTGGGAATTTGGCAAACTGATTAACATGAAAGTTGTTCCTCATTTTGTCTAGTTGAATTTCCTTTTTTGAATCACTCCATTTGGAGTTTTGTAGCTCAAGTTATGGCCTAAAAACCATGACTGGCCGGATTGGGCAGAACCCAAAATTCTGGGTAAAATTGTTTCTACCAGATTTGGTAACTCAAGTTTGGTTGGCAATTTGACTAGGTTATGGCCATAATTTGGGTCAGGTTTCTTCATGAAAGTTGTTGGTCTATATCTCAACTTGTTGCTGGTAAATTTCAGGTCAATTGGACCATGCTACATTGAGTGATGGTCAAATGACCAAATACTATTCATTTGGTCATTTTGCCCAGGCAGATTGCAGGTCACCCGAATTAGGGCAAACTTTTGGTCAAGTTGGTTTGGTTTTCTGGGCATAGTTTATTCACCAAAGTTGTGCCATTATGTGTCTAGTTTCACCTCCAATTGGCCTTATACCAATTGGAGTCACACAACCTCAGTTATAGGTCAAACAATACCCTAGACTCGTAGGTCCAAATTTCCTGCATAAGAGAAGCACTCCCAATTTTCAATTTCACCCAACTTCCAAACTTCAATTCACATTTATAACACTTCTAATAGTCAATAATCAACCTCAACATCATCAAAGTCAAGTCACAACACAAAATTCCATATTTGAGCAAACCCTAAATCAACTTGCATAAATTTTAAATTCCAAGAGAATTTCTAGCACTAACCTTATTCCTTAGATTCACTCAACTTCAATTCAACCTTCTAATCAATCAAAAACTTGAAGCTCCTTCTTGGTACACCTTGGCTGAAATTCGTCTTGCCCCAAAATCATTTTTTTTTTTTGGTTTTCTTGAGTGCTTTCTACTAATTAGGCTTTAGTTTAGGGTGGGCTATAATTTTTTCCAAGAAAAAATTTGGTTGTGACTTAGGGTTTTAAGCTTTGGATTTTGGGTTTTTAATGGAGAATTTTAGAGAAGAAGAGAAGAAGGAAAGTGATGGGAAGAAGAAGGGAAAAAAGATGCAGATTTTTGGTTCAATAATTAACCTATATAATAATTAAATATTTAATGGCAATATGGTAAATAAGTAGAATGGCAAATTTGAAATTATTTTGAAGTTTATAATCAATATAATTTGACTTTTCAATAATTATTTTTAATTTTCGTAATTTCAATTAATTAAATTAATTTAGCTTCATTAAATTAATAATCATCACTTTTGGTCAATATTGGACCCTCAAATTTAATTGACCAAATTTTTCTCTTACCGAGTTGTCAGTTTATCTTTCTTTCTTCTTTCTTTTACTCATTTTTAATTTAATTTTCATCAATATTTATTCCTATTTTATTTCATAATAATTATTTACTTAATTGGACAAGTTAGTCAAAAATCATCTCCGAAGACAAAATGACCAAAATGCCCTCCGTTTGGCTTAACAGACTAAAATTGTCTGTACCGATTGAAAAATTTTTTTAAACATTTTCTTGGCATTATAATGCCATAAAACCCTCAATGACTCTTCTCTGGAGTCTCAAAAATTATTTTATAATTTTTCCCCTGGGTCTAGGGCTCCTAGTTGCGAGAACCGCAACTTCCCACTGGGTTACCCATCGCTAGGGCACCGGCTCATTTAACTTGGTTGTATTTTATTTCTAAAATTTTTCCTAAATTTTTCTTATTAATATTTGAGTTATTTATGACTTCTCACTCTAGTTTAAATATTTTTCTAGACATTCTAGCTGTTCGGACCGACACCGGTCATCGGAACAGTAGAATGTACAGAATTGCTACAATGAGGGTGTTACAATTCTTCCCCTCTAATTTAAATTTCGTCCTCGAAATTTACTAGGTGTTTTGGAATCTGAGATAATTCTTTTACCTTTCTATTGCTCGCTTTGTCTACTTCTTTAATATATATGGTACTATTTAGTTTTTTTGAATCTATCATTATACACTTAGGCATATCATAAAGGAAATACTTTACCTCAAATTCACATCTAGGGCTTCTTGCTCCTCTCCGGCTTGGGTGACATTTGGAAGTGGTGTTATTGTTGTACTTGGTCCTTCCACGACCTCTGTCTGGGTCCGTGGTAAATTCCTCTTAGGACAATCTTTCAGACGATGGTCTATGGCCCCACATCTATAACAGGCTCCAGTCAATCCCCTACATTCACCTTTATGCCACTTGTTACAATGGCCACATTTTCTTGCTAGTCCTAGCGTACTCATTACTAGTGTTTCTAGTTGATCTCTTCTGGGTATAGGCCTGGGTCTGGATCTCCTACTTTGATCAGACGTCTGACTTAACTGTTCTCTCGGCCTTTTATTACTAGACTGTCCAAATTTCCTCTTTTGCTGATCACCACTCCTCTTCTGTTCCTCTTCATGAACACAAATAATATATTTCTTTCTAAACTCTATCAAAAAGAATTCCCAAGTTACGTCGGCCGGTGGCACTACCTTGGTTACAACATCCCACCACCGATATGCAGCTTCTTGTAACAATGAAACTACACACTCGAAACTTTGTTCTGGTGTGCAATGGAGCTGCTGCAGGACTCTTTCAGTCCTTTCTAACCAATACTCAGCCGCTGAAGAATCGTCTTCCTTTCTACCATTGAAATCTACAGCTCCATATTTCCTAATTTTTCCTAGAGGTGATTTTCGCTGATGCGGTGGTGGAATAACCCCAGTCATTTGTCGAAAGAATTCAGTCATCTGCTCAAACAAGGCCGGTTGGGGTTGTACAGGCACCTCTTGCACTGGTGGAGCAGGATCTCCCCGATTTTCAATATCACTCCCAGTCGAAATACGGCTTACTACTTCTTCTTCTACTGCCCTCTGCGATTCTGAGTCCATACCTTAACCTAAAATAACCAAGAAAATAGATCTGCATTAGTGTCACCTCGACTCATATGAATGCAATGCATGTTATGCACACAATCTTATTCTATCTATCTATGCCTAGGAACGCCTAAACCGTGCTCTGATACCAATAAATGTAACACCCCTCACCCGACTACAGTGTAGCCGAGCAAGGCATGCTGTAATCGGTGCCGGAGCACCCTAACTTATCTTACTTTAATTTTTCTTAATAATTTTGAATTCATTTAATTTAATATCAATTATTTTTCGATGGAGAAACCAGCGGAGTTTCCCCTATTTTATTATCGTTTAGCGTATTTCAATATTCACCTGTTTGAAATTCAATTCAACAATATTTCTAAGATAAAATCTTATCCATGCTAATCATAATTATCTCATCAATCATTCTCATAATTTTCTCATATTTCAAATCTCATCCATACATTTCAATTTCATAATCATTTCCATACATTTCCATTCATACTCAATTCATATGTAAACATTCTCAAATTACATAAGCAAAATTGTCAAATTTCCATCGATTTACATAATTTACAAAATAATTGCAAATTTTCATAATTTACATAATATATAAATTAATTACATATGAAAAAGCTAATTAATTAACTTACATCGCATTCCTATTAATTACCTGTTCATAATCTACATTATAATACATTATCTAGCATTTTATACAAAATACAAAATATGATCTATATGGGCCCTATCTACATGCATTGCTGAGGAGGTGACAAACTTTGACACTCTGCAGATCAAAACTCCCAGAATTCCCAGTCAAACGTCCATTGGGTTCTAGCTTCAGTACCTGCGCGAAGGAAACAATTCCATTGCGCTAAGCATTGCAGCTTAGTGGTGCAATAATATAACAAGGAAATAATATACAAATAAAGATAAAAATAGAACATAATTCAAGTAATTAAAATTTATTTATACTTCACATACAGTTTCTAAAATTTAAAATGTTTTATCCTAATTTAGTCTTCTTTGGAAGTGTTTATTTTGCCAATATACAGTAATAATGTACAAAGAAAAATGATCTAAAAATGATAAATTTATGCTTATATTAATAGGTAAGTCACATTTGCAATATTTATGTATGTTATAATTTTCTTTGGTAATCTTTTAGCATTTTCTCAATACTTTTTAGGTTGTCTCAGATTATTTCATAATAAGTAAATTTTGATATCAGTCCAGTTCATTTCGATTCTTTCTAATAAATAACTATTCTAATTTATTTTAGGTCATCTTACTCATTTATTTTATTTAATTTCTAATATTTTAAATTGCTAATATTCTTAACTTATCTCAATAAATTTCACTGCCCAAGTAACCTATGACAGGCTGACTAAACTAGATAACGGGTCGTTGGCACTGAACACCGCGGTGCCTCGGGCCGTCATACCATGGGACGCAGAACGTCAACCACGTATGCAGTCAGTATGGCTAAAGAGCCATGATAACACATAATCGGGCATAAAAGCCATGAGTGCGGGCATAAAGCCATGAATACAGGCATAAAGCCATGAATACAGGCATAAAGCCTTTCGCAGTACTGCTAAAATAATACCCTATTGGCATGCCAATCTATCCAATCTGACACACGTGTCTAGGCAATACATGGGCATATAGTACCATTAAGAGTTTATATGTTTCATCATTCCATTATATTTTTCGTTTATATATTTTATAGCATTCTAATTTTGTTTATAATGGAAACATAATTTCCAAATTCACATTTCTAGGTAATTTATGCATTCATCGTAATATTCATACTAATTACAATTCACATTCATTTAATCTCATGTACCATTCACATTCAAAACATCTTTCCTTTCTCTCTTGATAGGAACTTAAATCCCAAATGACACTTTTATCACATTTATTCATTCAACAATATATTCATGTAAAATACATTTCATACTTCAAGTTGTATTGCTAATATATGATGAACTCCATTAGTGTTGGGAGTATGTCTCAACAATCCATCTAGGTTAATTTCATTTCATATTCAAGCGGTGTCACTCATGTTTTATTAAACCTATTAGTATTGGGAATACAAATCTTAATTATATATTCACATAAATTAAATTTTCATTAAGTCATTTAGGTAAATTACTATTTCTATTCCAAATAATCCATGAATATTTCATGGATTCTAAATTTCATACCTTAATTTCCTCTACCAATTTAGTTATTATACTTTGTGTCTTTGTATTACTATTCACATTACTATTCACTCAAATTGTTGACTTTTTAATACATAATAAATTTATTGAACCTAAGTTCTCCAAAATACCACATTTTGCATTCAAAATTTGTTGGTATTGGTTGCCAATACCATTTCCAAGCTTAATGTTAATTGGGCAGAATTTTCAGTTTTCATGCCTTGTTTTACTGTTCCATTGGTCAATTTTGCAGTGGGAATTTGGCAAACTGATCAATGAAAGTTGTTCCTCATTTTGTCTAGTTGAATTTCCTTTTTTTAAATCACTCCATTTGGAGTTTTGTAGTTCAAGTTATGGCCTAAAAACCATGACTGGCCGGATTGGGCAGAACCCAAAATTCTGGGTAAAATCGTTTCTGCCAGATTTGGTAACTCAAGTTTGGTTGGCAATTTGACTAGGTTATGGTCATAATTTGGGTCAGGTTTCTTCATGAAAGTTGTTGGTCTATATCGCAACTTGTTGCTGGTAAAATTTCAGGTCAATTGGACCTTGCTACATTGAGTGATGGCCAAATGACGAAATACTATTCATTTGGTCATTTTGCCCAGGCAGATTGCAGGTCACCCGGATTAGGGCAAACTTTTGGTCAAGTTGGTTTGGTTTTCTGGGCATAGTTTATTCACCAAAGTTATGCCATTATGTGTCTAGTTTCACCTCCAATTGGCCTCATACCAATTGGAGTCACACAACCTCAGTTATAGGTCAAAAAATACCCTGGACTCATAGGTCCAAATTTCCTACATAAGAGAAGCACTCCCAATTTTCAATTTCGCCCAACTTCCAAACTTCAATTCACATTTATAACACTTCTAATAGTCAATAATCAACCTCAACATCATCAAATTCAAGTCACAACACAAAATTCCATATTTGAGCAAACCCTAAATCAACTTGCATAAATTTTAAATTCCAAGAGAATTTCTAGCACTAACCTTATTCCTTAGCTTCACTCAACTTCAATTCAACCTTCTAATCAATCAAAAACTTGAAGCTCCTTCTTGGTCCACCTTGGCTGAAATTCCTCTTGCCCCAAACTCAATTTTTTTTTTGGTTTTCTTGAGTTCTTTCTACTAATTAGGCTTTAGTTTAGGGTGGGCCATAATTTTTTCCAAAAAAAAATTTGGTTGTGACTTAGGGTTTTAAGCTTTGGATTTTGGGTTTTTAATGGAGAATTTTAGAGAAGAAGAGAAGAAGGCAAGTGACGGGAAGAAGAAGGGAAAAAAGATGCAGATTTGTGGTTCAATAATTAACCTATATAATAATTAAATATTCAATGGCAATATGGTAAATAAGTAGAATGGCAAATTTGAAATTATTTTGAAGTTTATAATCATTATAATTTGACTTTTCAATAATTATTTTTAATTTTCATAATTTCAATTAATTAAATTAATTTAGCTTCATTAAATTAATAATCATCACTTTTGGTCAATATTGGACCCTCAAATTTAATTGACCAAATTTTGCTCTTACCGAGTTGTCGTTTATCTTTCTTTCTTCTTTCTTTTACTCATTTTTAATTTAATTTTCATCAATATTTATTCCTATTTTATGTCATAATAATTATTTACTTAATTGGACAAGTTAGTAAAAAATCATCTCTGAAGACGAAATGACCAAAATGCCCTCTGTTTAGCTTAACAGACTAAAATTGTCTGTACCGATTGAAAATTTTTTTAAAACATTTTCTTGGCATTCTAATGCCATAAAACCCTCAATGACTCTTCTCTGGAGTCTCAAAAATTATTTTATAATTTTTCCCTTGGGTCTAGAGCTCCTAGTTGTGAGAACCGCAACTTCCCACTGGGTTACCCATCGCTAGGGCACCGGCTCATTTAACTTGGTTGTATTTTATTTCTAAAATTTTTCCTAAATTTTTCTTATTAATATTTGAGTTATTTATGACTCCTCACTCTAGTTTAAATATTTTTCCAGACGTTCTAGCTGTTCGGACCGACACCGGTCATCGAAACAGTTGAATGTACGGAATTGCTACAATGAGGGTGTTACAGTCGGGACGAGGAGCCCGGCACTTCTGCCTACTCTCGCCCTAGCGTCTGGGATACCGTAGCAATCTTCATTTCTCACACCTTCTGGGCGACCTCTCTTTTTTGCTTTTAGCTCTCCTTCGCACCCTCGCCTCCAGCCATACTTGCACGGAAAATAAGTTAGTGAGATCACCTAAGTCAGGAGGCTAAATATTTAGGTTATACTAATCCCGGGTCTAAGGTCAGAGAGTTGCAGCTCATAATCTTCATTGGCGATCATCTGCATTAGCCACCACTTCAGTTCGGCCATAACTGCATCTAGGCATGAATACTTATGAGTGGCCGCCTGATCCTTCAATTCCTTTACCATGACGTCCTCGTCTCTATTTAGGGCGATCTTCTTTGGAACTGAAGGGACTAGGTACTGCCAACTGCATGGGATACCCTTGAAGCCGTTCGGAATCTTACTCCTCAATATAAAGAACCGGTTCTTCCAATTCTTTAATGAAGAAGGGAGATCGGTGAAAAGCCCACAATGCGGCTTGGCTTGGAAGAACCAATACTCGTCGTCCTTTCATCGAGTGAGCCTATGTAACTCAGCAAAAACCTTTGCTGTAGGCTCGAGCTTTTTAGCTGGGCATAAGCCTCTGAAAGCCACCAGAATTCGCCATGAGTTTGCGTGCACTTGGGCTACACATACATTATGGAACTTCAAAATGGCCTTAAAGAAGTCGTCCAGGGGAAACTGAAGCCCGGCCTTCAATTGTTCTTCATACACCATGATCACGTCATTTTTTTCAAAGAAATGATTGGCTTGGAGATCACCATAACATCTGATAAGCTCAAAGGAGTCAGTCCGAAGGTTGTACTCTTGACTAATGGACTGCAAATCGATTTCCTGGAGGACCGACGGTAACTCATCCATGGGTAGGTTTTCTTTCCTTGAAGAAGATGCTTATTTTGATTGAGCCGCTTGACCTTGGGCTGAGATAGAGGTTGTAGAAGGTTCAGGTCGCCCACTCGACCTGACCAGCTCAACTTCATCTGATGTCCATGAAATATGAACGGAGGGAGGACTAGCAGCTCTCTGACCGTCAGTACCGCTCATTTTTAGAAAACAAAAAAGAATTAACAGAGAAAAGATCGAAACCCTTATCGGAGTATAAATCGGTGCCTGAAAACTTTAGAAAACAAGAGTAAGTGTTGAAATCGCTATGGGAAGGTTTGAAAATGATATAAGGAAACAAATGACTCACCTCTCCCCTATTTATACTCGTCTGAGCATTAAATACTCACATAGTCCCAAGTGACGCATTGATTATTGGGACCGAGGCCATCTCTTTGACATGCCACAAGAAGGTTCCAGAAACATAATAAAAAATCGGATAAATGAGATCAGTTAACTAAGGTCATCGGATTAAACACGGATCGGCGAATGGCGAGTCGCCTAGGTATCAAATCGAGTACACATATCAGAGATCGGAAAAATAACCAATGCAATAACAAAACAAAAACATTCAAAGTAAAAATTTCATTTCATTTCCAAAAGATCAAATTACTTCAGTTGGGCGATCTCAAAAGATCGGATTACATCATTTGGGCGATCTCAAAAGATCGGATTACATTATTTAGGTGATCTCAAAGGATCGGAATGAGAGAGATCGAGAAATAAGAGGGGACCCGATGCAAGAGATAAAGATCAGAATAATGATCCCAAAAGGGGATGGTCACAATGGGAAGATCGGTAGAAATAGGAGACGACCTATAGAGATCGGAGAACGCAGAGGGGTTAAATAACTTCCAATTAACTCTCTTCATCGTCAGATCCGAGTTAGTTAAAGCATTTGCAGGCATGATCAGATCCTCACCACACATCTCATTTGCAAGGATGCCCTCCTAGCCACCACACGCCAAAACAGCTAAAGCAGCCTCGTACATCCCGATCTCCACCGTTGATCATAATCGTAAGGATGGATCCGGAGCCCTTGGATCAAAAAGCAGATGATAGATTTGGTGCTTTTTATTCCCAGCCTTTGGATCCATTTCATAAGGTAAGACCCTGAGCTTTTGGATTAAGAAGAGAAAGGACGGATATTCTGAATGGAATCCCGACCCGCCATTTTGATTCTCTTTAATTCTCAGACATTAGATTATGTCCTTTTGAATCTAAGCCCTCAGTCTCCCCCTGGCAAGATCCTGACCCTTCGTTTTGGGCACCCGTTCCCTATAAATACCTGCATGCAACACTGTAGTAGGGACGAAAAAAAGAGGAAGGTGGTGATTATCGTGGAAAGACTCTGGATTTTGATTCAGTCTTGCCATTTTGAGCTTTCAAAGTATTGAGAAACTTTAGAAACTAGTTTTCTGAAGTATTTCACTAAAAGGAGCTCTAAATCCTGAGATTCTCATTTTCAGTTCCTGTGCATTACTTTGTGAAACCATTTTCGTTTCGCTTCATTCCTACCGCCTTAGTATCTATGCACTACTTTCCGAGCTCAACCTTGTCCCGATCTGTTCTCATTACCCCGAGTAAGTTCAAGTCCTTTGGCCTTCAGCTTTCACCTCTATAAGATTAGTGGATATCGGAGTCAGCTCATCTATCTCCTCAACTTTTCACAGGTAAGCGTCTGCACTATCATTTTGTTAAATACCCTTGGTTTGTTTTCTCCAGTTGTCTTTTAGAGTTTCTTTTATATCCAGTTACATTAAGTCTCAGAATAGGCCCGAAGTTATTTCTGTGTCTTCTTTTTCTATTCATTCGCAAATTTCATTTATCATCACTTAGTTTTCATTTCCTTCGAGAGTATACATTCAAGTCAATGATGACTCAAAAATACTCTAAAGAATATAGGCAGGGGTATTTTAACATGAGAGTTTTGGTCTGAAAAAATTTAAAAAAAATGATAAAGAAAGATAGGTGTAACATCCCTCACTCGTCTACAGAATAGCCGAGCAAGACGTGCTACACGGCGTGTCGGAACACCTAGTCTGTGATTATCTCATTTCTTGAACTCAATTTGATTTTAAGAAGTCTATTATGTAATATTCATATCATACTGATACTATCTTCGTACTTTAATAAAATCAGTGTTTCAAGACTGGTAATAAAAATTTGGCAAGGTGCCGTCTGTATTTTGGACAAACTGTCCTTCCAAACCTGTTGAAAACAGTTCAATATGAAAATATCAAATTCTCAAACATTTCAAAGTCTCTATTTCTCAGTAAAGTCAATAGACTTTTACAGTCATTAAACAGTTCCATAATACATTCCATAATAATTTAAATATATAAAGAAAATCTCCATGTTATTTACTATGTACAATGTAACACCCCTCACCCGACTACAGTGTAGCCGAGCAAAGTGTGCTACATTCGGTGCCGGAGCACCCTATCTTATCTTACTTTATTCCTTTCATATTTTGATCTCGATATATTTTAATATTAATAAATTTTTCAACGGAGAAACCAGCGGAGTTTCCCCTATTTTATTACCAGTTGACGTATTATACTATTTACCTATTTGAAAGTTTCAATTATATTTTACAAATAAAATCTCATCAATTATTTTCATAACCATCTCATAATTCACATCTCATTCATATATCTCAATTTCATATTCATTTCCATGCATTATCTATATATTTCAAATCTGTCTTCGAATCCATACAATCTCATTCATGCTCAAATCACATAAGTAAAATTTTCAAATTTCTTTAATTTACATAATTTCATAATTTACATGATATATAAATTAATTACATATGAAAAAGCTAATTTATTAAATTACATTACATTTTTATTAATTACCTGCTCATAATCTACATTATAATACAATATCTAGCATTTTATACTAAATACAAAATATGATCTATATGGGCCCTATCTACATGCATTGCTGAGGAGGTGACAACCTTGAATACTCCACCCACTTTTGTAAATCTGAACTCCAAAAATCTTAGTCAAAGTACCTGCGCGAGGAAACAAATCCATCGCGCTAAGCATTGCTGCTTAGTGGTGCAATAATAGAACAAGAAAATAAAATATACAAATAAAGAAAGAACGAAGCATAATTTGAATATTTAAGAATCAATTTAATTTAATACAATGTGTCTAATATTAATTATCTTTTGTTCTCATTTGTTTCGCTTTGAAAGCGTTTAATTCCGAAATTTACAGGGATAATGTACAACATACAGAATTAATAAAAATACTCAGTTTATGTTTATATGGCAATAGAAGGTACATTTAAAATATTTAGTTAAGTTATACCTATTTTTGCAACTCTTTTATCATTTTACTTAACAATTTTTATGTGGTTTGGATCATTTCATAATTGTAACTAATTCTTTTGAAGTCTTATTAACTCATTTATTTGATTTCTAATATTTTTAATTACTAATAGTCTTAATTTATTTTAATAAATTACACTGCCTAAGTAACCTACGACAGGCTGACTAAACTGGATAACGGGTCGTTGGCTCTGGACACCGCGGTGCCTCGAGCCGTCATACCATGGGACGCAGAACATCAACCACGTATGCAGTCAGTATGGCTAAAAAGCCATGATATCACATAATCGGGCATAAAAGCCATGAATACGGGCATAGAGCTATGAATATAGGCATAAAGCCTTTTGCAGTACTACTAAAACAATACCCTATTGGCATGCCAAACTATCCAATCTGATACACATGTCTAGGCAATACAAGGGCACATAATATCATTAAATATTAATATATTGTATTTTATGACTTCATTATTTCATGATAAATTTCGATTATAATTCATACATTCATTTGATCATTTATATGATCACAATTCACATCAATTATCCTTTTATACCATTGTACTCAAAACATTTTTCTTTTCTCATTTATACATTCAAGAATCTACTCATGTAATTACAATTTTTATATTTCAAGTTGAGTTATTAATATGTTATGAATTCCATTTGTGATGGGCATATAAGCCCTAACTAATTATTCACATCAATTTGGTGACTTATTTTTCATGTTTCAAGTAATCCATAAATATTTCATGGATTTCAAATTTATGGCCTTAATTTCTTTTTAACAATTTTGACTAGGATGCATAGTCCACATTTGTCATACAATTCTAAGCATTTAAGCTTAGAATTGGTTCTAGGTCTTCATCTTAATTTACTAATCATTTTGATTACTATTCACCTTACTAGTCAACCCAAAATGTTGACCTTTTTATACTTAATGGATATATTAATTCTAATTACACCAAGATCCCACATTTTTAGTTTTACATTTGCTAGTATTAATTGCCAATTGCAATTTAAAGTCCCCTAGATGCATTTCTAATTTCAAATTTTGAATTTTCAAGTTTTGGTGTCACTATTCACCTGATTGGTCAACAAAAATGTTGACTTTTGGATGGAAAATAGGTACATTGGTTTTAACACACCCAACATACCACATTTTGCATTGAAAACTTGTTGGCATTAAGCATTAATACCATTTCTAAACTTAAACCAAGGGAAGCAGAATTTTCAGTTTTTGAAGCCTAACTTTACTGTTCCATTAAGCACTGTTGCAGTGGGAATTTGAGGAAATGGTAAACATGAAAGTTGTTCCTTATTTTGTCTAGTTGATTTTTTTTTAAATCACTCCATTTGGAGTTTTGTAGCTCCAGTTATGGTCCAAAAACTACAGCTGGCCGGATTGGAAAAACTGCAGAATTACCAAATCTACGGTACCATGAACAGTGACTGCCACTATCTTGTTGGATAGGTTCTGGTGATAATTTGGGGCAGGTTTCTTCATGAAAGTTGTTTGTCTATGTCTTAACCTGTTGCTGTAAAAATTTCAGGTCAATTGACCATATCTACAGTGAGTTATGGCCAAATGAACAGTTCATTTGGTCATTTTTGCAGGTGCTGTTGCAGGGTATCCGGATTGGGGCCAACTTTTGGTCCACTTGCTTTGGTCTTTTGGGCATAGTTTCTTCAGTAAAATTGTGCCATTATAAGTCTAGTTTCATGTCCAATTGGCCAAACACAAATTGGACCTACACAGCCAAAGTTATGGCTGTCTAAATGGGCTGGAATCACAGCCTCATTGCTGCTGTCTCTAGGCAGCCTTCCCATTTCAATTTACCATACATTAGCTCACTTCAAATTATGATTAACTTGCCTCAAATGGTCACTAATTGACCATTAGAATGTCCATTAATCATTTCCTAAGCCAAGTCCAATTTTTCACTCTCAAAACCATAATTTTCCCTTTCAATTCACCCATACACCTAGTTAAGCACTTTCATTCATTCTATATGTGTATATACACCTTAAACATAATCTCTAATTCATTTTAAGTCCATTAAAACCATCAAAAACACTGCATCATTGTTCCTTCCTTAGGGCTGCCGAAATTCATGGTGGACATACACATATATTTGGTTCATTTAATTCACAAATTCTTACTCAATTCAAGTCACTAACATGGAAATAAAGAGCTTAAGGTGTATAAGTGCACTAACCTCTTGTAGGGCAGAATTTTCCAAGCTCAAACTTCACTTTCCTTCCTTTTCTAGGCTGCCAAACACTTCCCCAAGAGGTATGGACAAGTTTTAATGAAAGGTGTCTAGGGTTTTATAGTGGAAATTCATGGGAAAATGGAAGTGATGCAAGAAATTTTTATGGAGGGCTATGGAAGAGAGGTCACGTTTTGAGGAAGAAGAAGAAGAAGATGACCAGAATTTTTGGTCCATTTTGTATCTTTTAAATGTTTTAAGAATGCTTGTTAACTTGTGATTGGTTGGGAGTAAGATAATGACATCATGTGATGTCATTATCCCTAATTTTCTTTATTTTTCTTTTCTTTTCTTTTCTACTAACTTTAAATTAATTTTTCATCAACCTTAATTCATATTTTATGTCATAATAATTATTTACTCAACTGGACAAGTCGGCCAAAAATCGTCTCTGAAGGCGAAATGACCCAAATGCCCACCGTTTGGCTTAACGGGTCAAAATTATGCATCTGGATTGAAAAAATTTTCTAAATATTTTCTTGGCATTCTAATGCCATAGGAACCTCAATGACCCTTCTCTGGAGTCCCAAAAATTATTTTATGAATTTTTCCCCTGGTCTAGGGCTCCTCATTGCGAGAACCGCAACTTCACTCTGGTTGCCCATCGCTTGGGCACCGGCTCGTTTAACTTGGTTGTATTTTATTTCAAAAATTTTTCCTAAATTTTTCTTATTAATATTTGAGTTAATTATGGTTCCTGACTTTAGTTTAAATATTTTTCCGGACGTTCTAGCTGTCCGGACCGACACCGGTCACCGTAACAGTAGAATGTACGGAGTTGCTACCGAGAGGGTGTTACATACAAAATATTACAAACTTTAGAGCTTTCATAGCATTACTAAATACAGGGCCGAATTTCAAATATACAACAAAAGTACAAAATACAAGATATCCTAAGTCCTACCATGTATGCAATGCAGTGCAGATGACTCTGAACTCCTGTGAAGATATGATGTCTCACCCGGTCGTAGGTCTGCTGGGCTCCCCAGCTGTATCTCCAATACCCACGCGTTACAAAAGCAACGCGCTAAGCAATTTTGCTTAGTGGTGCCAAATATAAAGAAATATACACTAAAATAAAGTAAATAAAGTGTTTACAAATTTTTGGTGGTGCTGTATGTCAGTAGACTGGATTTAGGTATTTGAATTTAATAATACTTGAATTACTGCCCGTGTAGCCTATATACTGACCAGACTGGATAAACGGATATACTGGCACTAGGTACCTAGTACCTCGGGCCGTCACACCATCGTTCACAAAGTGTCTCCCGGTGTGCAAATAGCATGGCTAAAAAGCCATAAAGTCAATCTGGCGATAAGCCAAAAATAAATACACAATATGTATAGCCGTAGGCTATTAAAGTCATAGTGCGGCATAATAAGCCGTAAAAACACAGTATGGCATAAAGCCATTTACAGAACAGCTGTCAGAATCCTATTGGCATGCCAGCCTATCCATACTAGTCAACTAGGCAAACTAGGGCACATTATTAATTAATTGTTTAATTCTTCAATTTTTGGAGTTTACTAACTATTATATAATTCACAAGTCAATGCATATGTTGACCTTTTTAGGTAATATGGATAAGTTGTTTCTAGCATCAATATGTCACAATTTATATCTCAATATGCTGCCAATATAGTGCAATTTACCATTTTTGCAAGTTGGCATTCATTGCCAAAATGCTTCAAGCATCATTGTATGCAAAATGTCAAATTCTCAATTTTTGTGTGCTAGATTGGTCTAGCTTAAAGTCCCATTTCCCTTGGTTTTTAGCTTCTGGTCAAAGAAGAAAAATTGTAGCTCTATGTCTTATTGCACGTGGGGCAAAATTTCAGGTCATTCTGAGCTGTGTAGACCAAGATATGGTCAATTTGCTAAAGCTGGACAGATTGCACTTTTAGTGCAAATTTGGTCAATTTTAAGGTCACTTTTGGTTCTGCAGATTTTGTACCCGAACTTGTGCAAGCCATTTGACTTGGTTCTGGCCATTTCTGGGCTTGGGTGTCTTCATAAGACTTGTAGATATAGGTCTTAAATATTCATGGTCAAAATTTCAGGTCAATTGGACCCCGTTTTGAGTGAGTTATGGCCTAAACACTAACTGCTGCCCAAATGGTCAGTTTTCAGGCCTTAAATGCACTAATCCGGATTTGGTCATTTTTAAGGTCAGTTTCTAGGCAGAATTTTGGCAACCTTTCTACAGGAAAGTTAGCCTATTTGGTGTCTAGTTTCACCCCCAATTGGCCTCATACCAATTGGGTTCACAGTTTGGTACTTATGGCCTAATTTAGGTGCTGCCTTCAATACACAACCTGCACAAAGCTCATACACTCCCAATTTAATGTTCCTTCTCCTCCTCATTACGATAATATTCAATCAACAACACTTCCATACATATATTGTACACAATTTCAGCAACAATTCTGGGCAGAATGATCAAGTGCTCAATGCACACAATTCATCATTAAGTTCATCATTCACTTCCACCAAAATTCAACATACTTAAATGCTAATATTACACATACACTTCAACACATTCATACTTCAATATCACTTACACTTGCTGCCCACAATTTAACATTAACATATATCATTAATAACCACATGTACAAACACAAATTCATGCTATTAGGGGCTGCCAACCATGGCAGTTTGCTCAAGGCATCAAGGTTCCATTTCACACCTTTAATCTAAACACTACATGCACATACTTAAATACAAACTTACTACAATTTTCATTTGGAGTAATCAACCTTCATTTTCATTCATTAGAAGTAAAAATAACTCAAGCTCAACAAGGGTTCATGGCTGCCAAAAATGGACAAGTCCATTTCTCACTATTTCTTTCATTTCTCTTTACCAAAATACTCACCTCAACCTAAACACAAGGTTTACTAAAGCAAGGGAGAGGTTTTGGACACTTACAACTTTTGGAGCTTATTAAAACTTCACCAAATCTAGTTTTTCTTGTTGCCAATATCTTCCCCAAGGTGAATAGGCAAGCTTTAATGAAGGAAGAAAGTGAAAATGAGGGCTTGATGATGGAGAGAGAAAGCTTCATGCATGGTGGCCATGGAGGACTTTGAGAGGATCAATTCGGCAAGCTTCTCCCAAGGTTGAAGATGACCCAATTCTGCCCACTAAGGTTTATTTTATGTAGTTTATAATATAGCTAGTGGAGCACTAATGAGTTGTTTAATGTTTAATTATATTAAGTTTCCTTTATTTACACATTTACCTCTTTTCTTTCACAATTTACATAATGTATCACAATTTAATTTTTCATGTCATTTCTAAAGTGTAATATCATTTATTTTTAATGGACATTGAGGTCAAAAGGCAACACTAGGTGTCAAATGACCAAAATACCCCACTTCGGGTTATATTCCCGATTTTTCGGTAACACCGATTTTTGTCTGTTTCTCGATTTTTCATTTTTCTTTGTACTAATTTACTAATTTTTCTTTGATATTTCTAGTGTCAATTACATTTCAATAAACCTTTATTTATGTTTTAAAATTAGATTCAGAGGGTTCCCCGCGGTCCTAGGGTCGGCAACGGCCTTCCCGGTGCGGTCACCCATCATTTGCTTGTTTCGTTTAACTTAGCATCATTTTCTCTCTTTCATTTTTGTTTGATTTTTCTTGTATTTTCTTTTTATTTATTTCATCATTATATGTCTGTTCACTATCACCGAAGTGTAGTTCCAGACATACTAACTTGCCTGGACTGTTATTTGACTACTAGAGCAATAGAACGTACAAAATAAGTACAGTGGGGATGTTACAACTCTTCCCCTCTAAATAAAAATTTCGTCCTCGAAATTTACCTGATGTGAAGAGCTGAGGAAACTATTGCCTTATTGTTTCCTCGCTCTCCCAGGTTGCCTCCTCCGTGTTGTGGTGTCTCCATAGGGTTTTTACTAGTGGAATTGTCTTGTTTCTGAGCTCTTTTACCTCTCGTGCCAAGATTTTAATTGGTTCTTCTTCATATGTCAGGTCAGGTTGTACTACAATTTCTTCTGCTGAGATGACATGTGAAGGATCTAATCTGTATCTTCTGAGCATCGAGACATGGAACACATTATGTATCTTGTCCAGCTCAGGTGGTAAGGCTAATCGGTAGGCTACTGGTCCCACACGTTCAATAACTTCATATGGGCCAATAAACCTAAGGCTTAATTTTCCCTTTTTCCCAAATCTCAACACTTTCTTCCACGGTGATACTCTGAGAAATACTTTCTTGCCAACTTCATATTCAATGTCCTTTCTTTTCAAGTCAGCATAAGATTTCTGTCGGTCTGAGGCAACTTTCAAATTGGCCTTTATCAGTTTCACCTTTTCCTCTGTCTGTTTTATCAGGTCTGGCCTCACTAGCTTATCTTCACCCAATTCAGTCCAACATACAGGTGTTCTACATTTTCTCCCATACAGTGCTTCATAGGGTGCCATCTGTATGCTAGCTTGATAGCTATTGTTGTATGCAAATTCTGCCAGTGGAAGGTATCTGTCCCAACTTCCCTCAAACTCAATAACACAACTTCTCAGCATATCCTCGAGGACCTATCACATATATTTAGTTACTATTATCATTATTATCAGTTTCTTGTTTGCAATAACTCAGTGAGTTTCAAAATTTACCTGGATTATTCTTTTCGACTGTCCATCCATCTGAGGATGAAAAACCGTACTAAAATGGAGTTGTGTGCCCAAGGATTCTTGTAATTTCTTCCAAAATCTAGATGTAAACCTCGGGTCTCTATCAGATATAATGGAAAGTGGAATTCCATGTAGTTTAACTATCTCACTGATGTACAATTCTGCTAGCTTTTCCAGTGAGTAGTCGATTCATCGCGAGAAAATGTGCTGATTTGGTTAACCTATCCACAATCACCCATACTGCATCATGCTTCTTTTGAGTGAGAGGTAGACCACTGACAAAGTCCATAGTGACTCGTTCCCATTTCTATTCAGGTATGTTTATGGGCTGTAATAAACCTGATGGAACTTGATGTTCTGCTTTGACTTGTTGACAGGTCAAGCATCTAGTTACATGGTCAACTATGTCCTTCTTCATACACGCCACGATATTGGAGTTTGTGTCATGGTACATTTTGTGCTTCACGGTGCATAGCATACACACTGTTATGTGCTTCTTTCAGAATACTGGTTTTCAACTCTTTATCATCTGGTACACATACTCTATCTTTATAGTACAGGCACCCATTTTCTTTCACTTCATATTCAGTTTCCTTCCCCTCAGCGATTTTTCCCATAACAGCCATTAATTTCCCATCTGTCTTCTGCCCATCCTGTATCTCTTGTAACAGATTCGGCTTCACTTGCAACTCAGCCAAAATAACTCCATCATGAGTTAAGGATAGTTGGGCATTCAGAGATCTTAATGCTACAATAGATTTTCTGGTTAAAGCATCAGCGACTATATTTGCCTTCCCAGGGTGGTAGTCAATCACACAATCATAATCTTTGAGGAATTCAATCCATCACCTCTGTCTCAAATTAAGTTCCTTCTGGGTTGGCAGATACTTCAGACTCTTATGGTCTGTGTATACGTAGCATTTTTCTCCATACAAGTAATGCCTCCATATCTTCAATGCGAAGATAATTGCTGCTAACTCCAAATCATGAGTAGGGTAATTCTTTTCATGTGGCCTTAACTGCCTGGAAGCATATGCGACCACTTTCCCTTCTTGCATGAGTACACACCCTAACCCATTGTATGAGGCATCACTGTAGACTACAAAGTCTTTTCCAGACATTGGCTGTATTAACACTAGTGCCTCTGTCAACATAGCCTTCAGCCTCTCAAAATTGGCTTAACACTTGTCATTCCAGTCAAATTTCATATTCTTGTGTAGTAATTTGGTCATTGGAGCAGCTATCAGGGAAAAACCCTTTACAAATCTTCTATAATATCCAGCTAACCCCAAGAAACTTCTGATCTCAGTTGTATTTCTGGGAGGCTTCCATTCCATCACAGCTTCAATCTTCTTGGGAACCACTCTAATCCCCTCAGCTGATACTACATGTCCAAGGAATGCAATCTCATTCAACCAGAGCTCACACTTGGACAATTTAGCATACAATTTCTTCTGTTTTAAAGTCTGCAGAACAATTCTCAAATGCTCATCATGTTCTGCTTTATCCTTGGAATACACCAGGATGTCATCAATGAAGACCACTACGAACCGATCTAAGTATGGATGGAAGATACGGTTCATAAGGTCCATGAATGCTGCTGGAGCGTTTGTCAACCCAAATGGCATTACCAGGAATTCATAATGCCCATACCGGGTTCTAAATGCAGTCTTAGGCACATCTGCATCCTTAACCCTTAGCTGATGATACCATGATCTAAGATCAATCTTAGAAAACACACCGGCTCCCTTCAACTGATCAAACAGATCGTCAATTATAGGCAACAGATACTTGTTCTTCACTGTTACTCTGTTTAACTGCCGATAGTCAATACATAACCTCAGTGACCCATCTTTCTTCTTTACAAACAGTACCGGAGCTCCCCACGGTGACACACTGGGGCGTATGAATCCCTTGTCTAGTAATTCTTGCAACTGGATTTTTAACTCTTTCAATTCAGCAGGTGCCATCCTATACGGAGCAATTGAAATCAGAGCTGTACCCGGCATAATCTCAATGGCAAATTCAACTTCCCTTTCTGGTGGTAAACTAGGAAATTCCTCAGGAAATACCTCAGAGAAATCCCCTACTGTGGGTATGTCAGATAAGTTAAGTTTACCCTACCTAGTGTCAACCATGTGTGCCAGATAGGCTTCACACCCTTTTCTCAACCATCTCCTTGCAACTGTAGCTGAGATGACATTAGATAAGAAATCTGTCCTTTCACCCACTACTATTATTTCTTCGTTCTCAGTAGCTTTCAGAGAGATTCTCTTCAATTTACAATCTACTATTGCCTGATGATGGGATAACCAGTCCATTCCCAAAATCACATCAAACTCATGGAAAGGCAATTCGATTAAGTCTGCTGAGAACTCTTTCCCTTGAATCTTCAATGGACAGCCCTTATACACCTTGTTTACTACCACACTGTGGCCTAGCAGCTTGTGACCAGGATATCTTGGTCACTTTCCTCTACTGGTATTCCCTTTTCTACGGGCAGCTTGATACAAATATATGAATGAGTAGATCCAGGATCCACTATGCATGCATAGAAGTATTATAAAGGAGGAGCGTACCCTTGATAACATCTGGAGCATCCTGTTCCTCCTGTGCCCTTATAGCATAGGCTTTGGCTGGTTTTCTGCCTTCTGCTCTCTCCATAGACTCTGACACAGGTTTCTGTGAAGTACCGGCTGCCTCAGCCTTACCCGGCCTTCTACCCCTTGGAGCTGGAGGGGCAGGCCTATCAGTTGATACCGGAGTGGATGTAACAGTTCTGTGTGGACAATCTCGGACTAGGTGGTCTGTAGATCCACACCATAAACAAGCACCTATCATCCTCCAACATTCACCCTTATGCAATTTTTGGCAATGTGGGCAAGCAACAGATACTGTTGGGGCTGGTCCCCTGTACCCTGTTCATGGAGAGCTAGCCATTGAAGGGGTGGACTGGCCTCTCCTTGGTGCAAACTGAGATTTGGGTCTCTGTGACTGGCCCTGACTTGGTGCTCTGCTAAAACTCTGAGTAGGCGAACCTCTGAATTTCTTACTAGGGGCAGAAGATGTACCGGTCTGACCCTGACCTCTTTTCTGCTGTCTATCCCTTCTGTTCTGCTCATTCATTCTAACTTTTTCAACCTTCAGTGTAGCCTCCACTAACTTGGAAAACTCTATAATCCCCAAGGCTGTAATCATTACTTTAATGTTATCATTGAGTCCTTCCTTAAATCTCTTGCATTTCTCTGCCTCATTAGAGACTATTTCCTGCCCATAGTGGCTCAGTCTGACAAATTCTCTTTCATATTCAGCCACTGTCAGCTGTCTCTGACATAGGGTAATAAACTCCCTTCTCTTCTCTTCCAAGTATACACTGCCCACATACTTCTTTCTGAACTCAGTGAGAAAGAAATCCCAAGTTATCTGTTCTGGTGGCACCTCACTAGTTACTGTATCCCACCACTGGTATGCATCATCTTGCAGTAGTGATACAGCAGCTTCCAAATTCTGCTCTGGAGTACAATGAAGTTGTTTCAAGACTCTTCCAGTTCTGTCCAACCAGTTTTCAGCTGTGACAGAATCATCTTCTCTTTTGCCCAGAAAGTCCACTGCTCCAAACTTCCTAAGTCTCTCATATGAGATTTTTGATGTGGAGGTGGTGGTGGTGGCATAACTTCTGCCATCTATCTAAAGAACTCAGCCATTTGCTGAAATGTGGCTGGTGCATTTGGTACTGGTGGAGCAGGTTCCCTCCTGTCTCCTGGTTCAGTCATAGATGGAGCATGACTTTCCACTTCCTCATCGATCGCTCTCTACGATGTGGAGTCCATATTCTGATCAAAATAACAAAACAAATCAAAAGATCTGCATTAGAGTCATCTTAACACTTACAATGCTATGCATGATATGCAAACAATCTAGGTCCAGAAATGCCTAAACCGTGCTCTGATACCACTAAATGTAACACCCCTCACTCGTCTACAGAATAGCCGAGCAAGACGTGCTACACGGCGTGCCGGAACACCTAGTCTGTGATTATCTCATTTATTGAACTCAATTTGATATTAAGAAGTCTTTTATGTAATATTCATATCATGCTGATACTATCTTCGTACTTTAATAAAATCAGTGTTTCAAGACTGGTAATAAAAATTTGGCAAGGTGCCGTCTGTATTTTGGACAAACTGTCCTTCCAAACCTGTTGAAAACAGTTCAATATGAAAATATCAAAATCTCAAACATTTCAAAGTCTCTATTTCTCAGTAAAGTCAATAGACTTTTACAGTCATTAAACAGTTCCATAATACATTCCATAATAATTTAAACATATAAAAAAAATCTCCATGTTATTTAATATGTACAAAATATTATAAACTTTAAAACTTTCATAACATTACTAAATATAGGGCCGAATTTCAAATATACAACAAAAGTACAAAATACAAGATATCCTAAGTCCTACCATGTATGCAATACAGTGCAGATGACTCTGGACTCCTGTGCAGATCTGATGTCTCACCCGGTCGTAGGTCTGCTGGGCTCCCCAGCTGTATCTCCAATACCTAAGCATTACAAAAGTAACGCGCTAAGCAATTTTGCTTAATGGTGCCAAATATAAAGAAATATAAACTAAAATAAAGTAAATAAAGTGTTTACAAATTTTTGGTGGTGCTGTATGTCAGTAGACTGGATTTAGGTATTTGAATTTAATAATACTTGAATTACTGCCCGTGTAGCCTATATACTGACTAGACTGGATAAACGGATATACTGGCACTAGGTACCTAGTACCTCGGGCCGTCACACCATCGGTCACAAAGTGTCTCCCGGTGTGCAAATAGCGTGGCTAAAAAGCCATATAGTCAATCTGGCGATAAGCCAAAAATAAATACACAATATGTATAGCCGTAGGCTATTAAAGTCACAGTGTGGCATAATAAGCCGTAAAAACACAGTATGGCATAAAGCCATTTACAGAACAGCTGTCAGAATCCTATTAGCATGCCAACCTATCCATACTAGTCAACTAGGCAAACTAGGGCACATTATTAATTAATTATTTAATTCTTCAATTTTTAGAGTTTACTAACTATTATATAATTCACAAGTCAATGCATATGTTGACCTTTTTAGGTAATATGGATAAGTTATTTCTAGCATCAATATGTCACAATTTATATCTCAATATGCTGCCAATATAGTGCAATTTACCATTTTTACAAGTTGGCATTCATTGCCAAAATGCTTCGAGCATCATTGTATGCAAAATGTCAAATTCTCAATTTTTGTGTGCTAGATTGGTCTAGCTTAAAGTCCTATTTCCCTTGGTTTTTAGCTTCTGATCAAATAAGAAAAATTGTAGCTCTATGTCTTTTTGCATGCGGGGAAAAATTTGAGGTTATTCCGAGTTGTGTAGACCAAGATATGGTCAATTTGCTAAAGATGGACAGATTGCACTTTTAGTGCAAATTTGGTCAATTTTAAGGCCACTTTTGGTTCGGCAGATTTGGTACCCGAACTTGTGCAAGCCATTTGACTATTCATAAGACTTGTAGATATAGGTCTTAACTATTCATGGTCAAAATTTCAGGTCAATTGGACCTGTTTTGAGTGAGTTATGGCCTAAACACTAACTAATGCCCAAATGGTCAATTTTCAGGCCTTAAATGCACTAATTCGGATTTGGTCATTTTTAAGGTCAGCTTCTAAGCAGAATTTTGGCAACCTTTCTACATGAAAGTTGGCATATTTGGTGTCTAGTTTCACCCCCAATTGGCCTCATACCAATTGGGTTCACAGTTTGGTACTTATGGCCTAATTTAGGTGCTGCCTTCAATACACAACCTGCACAAAGCTCATACACTCCCAATTTAATGTTCCTTCTCCTCCTCATTACTACAATATTCAATCAACAACACTTCCATACATATATTGTACACAATTTCAAAAAAAATTCTGGGCAGAATGATCAAGTGCTCAATGCACACAATTCAACATTAAGTTCATCATTCACTTCCACCAAAATTCAACATACTTAAATGCTAATATTACACATACACTTCAAGACATTCATACTTCAATATCACTTACACTTGATGCCCACAATTTAACATTAACATATATCATTAATAACCACATGTTCACACACAAATTCATGCTATTAGGGGCTGCCAAACATGGCAGTTTGCTCAAGGCATCAAGGTTCCATTTCACACCTTTAATCTAAACACTACATGCACATACTTAAATACAAACTTACTACAATTTTCATTTGGAGTTATCAACCTTCATTTTCATTCATTAGAGGTAAAAATAACTCAAGCTCAACAAGGGTTCATGGCTGCCAAAAATGGACAAGTCCATTTCTCACTATTTCTTTCATTTCTCTTCACCAAAATACTCACCTCAACCTAAACACAAGGTTTACTAAAGCAAGGGAGAGGTTTTGGACACTTACAACTTTTGGAGCTTATCAAAACTTCACCAAATCTGGTTTTTCTTGTTGCCAATATCTTCCCCAAGGTGAATAGGCAAGCTTTAATGAAGGAAGCAAGTGAAAATGAGGGCTTGATGATGGAGAGAGAAAGCTTCATGCATGGTGGCCATAGAGGACTTTGAGAGGATCAATTCGGCAAGCTTCTCCCAAGGTTGAAGATGACCCAATTCTGTCCACTAAGGTTTATTTTATGTAGTTTATAATATAGTTAGTGGAGCACTAATGAGTTGTTTAATGTTTAATTATATTAAGTTTCCTTTATTTATACATTTACCTCTTTTCTTTCACAATTTACATAATGTATCACAATTTAATTTTTCATGTCATTTCTAAAGTGTAATATCATTTATTTTTCATGGACATTAAGGTCAAAAGGCAACACTAGATGTCAAATGACCAAAATACCCCACTTCGGGTTATATTCCCGATTTTTCGGTAACACCGATTTTCGTCTGTTTCTCGATTTTTTATTTTTCTTTGTACTAATTTACTAATTTTTCTTTGATATTTCTAGTGTCAATTACATTTCAATAAACCTTTATTTATGTTTCAAAATTAGATTCAGAGGGTTGCCCGCGGTCCTGGGGTCGGCAACGGCCTTCCCGGTGCGGTCACCCATCGCTGCGGTGCCGGCTCGTTTAACTTAGCATCATTTTCTCTCTTTCATTTTTGTTTGATTTTTCTTGTATTTTCTTTTTATTTATTTCATCATTATATGTCTGTTCACTATCACAGAAGTGTAGTTCCAGACATACTGACTTGCCTGGACTGTTATTTAACTACTGGAGTAATAGAACGTACAAAATAAGTACAGTGGGGATGTTACAATAGGTGTAACGAAAGTCGAATAGATTAGAAACAGGAATAGGTCAAATAAACAAGTCAAGAGATCGGGCCTCGGAACGAACCTAGGCGATAAGACAATAGATCGGGAATTGAAATAAGTTCGGATCCCAGGCGAGTGGTAAAAGAGATCGGATCAAAGAATTCTGATAAGGCAATCACGTAGAAGATCGACAAGTAGTTTGGTCTTGCATCCACCATCTAGTTATATGGTCCCGTAGGCTAGGAAACGCTTTACACGAGTCTCTTGTGTCCTCGGTACTTCATTCCCACAAAAAGGGGTCAAGAAGAACCCTTTACCAAAATCCTTAGTTCTAGGTTCTTACAAAATGCCATTCTAATAAACACATTAAGAGTTCGAGGGAGAGTTCTTACCCGAACTCAGTTTAATTTTTAACATAAACACATTAAGAGATCGGGGGAGAGTTCTTACCTGAGTTCTCAATTAAAATTCTTAAAACTAAGAGATAGAGGGAGAGTTTTTACCCGAGCTCTCAATTAAAATTCCTAAAACTAAGAGATTGGGGGAGAGTTCTTACCCAAGTTCTCAACTAAATTCTCAACACTAAGAGATCGGGGGAGAGTTCTTTCCCGAGGTTCTCAATTAAAATTCTTAACACTAAGAGGTCGGGGAAGAGTTCTTACTCGAGTTCTCAACTAAATTCTCAACACTAAGAGATCGGGGGAGAGTTCTTACCCGATTCCTCAATTAAATTCTTAACACTAAGAGATCGGGGGAGAGTTCTTACCCGAGTTCTCAAGTAAATTCTTAACACTAAGAGTTTGGGGGAGAGTTCTTACCTGAACTCAGTATAATCTTTAACGAATACATTAAGAGATCGGGGGAGAATCCTTATCCGAATTCTCGGTCAAAATTTTAATAAAATATGCAGAGATGGGGGAAGAGTTCTTACCCGCAATCTTCCGTTTAAACTTTAACAGAATACATTAAGAGATCGGGGGAGAGTTCTTACCCGAATTCTCTTAGCTTAAATCCAAACTAAAATATCACAACTTCAATATTCGAATTAACCCCTAACAAAAATCCATTATACAACACCTTTTCACTGAAGGGTCATCTCATGTACTCGTTTCCTTGGGCCACCATAAATAGTGAAATATCCAATATTCCTTTTATCCGTGCAAATGATTAACATCATCATTCTACCCCCTAAACTATCAATTTATAAAGAGCATAACATTAAATCTGCTTACCCTCGTTGAGGGATGAGGTGGGGTGCCTAACACCTTCCCAACCGCATACGGACCCCGAACCTAGAATATCTGTTTTCAAAGTGGATTTTACTTTTAAAAGAAAAATGTTTTCCTTTAATTTCCCTTAAAATTAAAGTGGCGAATCCTTACTTTTCCCACTTCAGTGAGAATTCATCCAGCGATCGCAAAACCCTTGCGACAGACAAGATAGGGTGCTCTGGTACCAAATGTGGCATGCTTTGCTCGACTATACTGTAGACGAGTAAGGGGCATCACATTTAGTGGTATCAAAGCAGAGGTTTAGGCAGTTCTAGACCTAGATAGATAGTGTGCATAACATGCATGGGCCTTTAATTAGGAGTCGAGGTGGCACTAATGCAGATCTATTCTTTGTCTGTTTTATAGGATCGATGGCATCCGATCCATCAGAGCACGGGTCTTCAAGACTAGTAGAAGAAGAGGTAGAGAGTCATGCACCTGCACCTACTCCTAGTCAGAGGCGAAGCAACAATATAACCGAGTCACCTGTGGGTGCTGCGGGTAGAGCATAGCAGGCCTTTTTGGAACAGATGACTCAACTGCTTCGTTAGGTCACCGGAGCTATGCCACAGCCACCTCCACCTCCACAGCCATAGCCACAACCAGTAGAGAGGTCCCCACTAGAGAAGATAAGAAATTTTGGGGCCATTGACTTCATGGGTAGGAAGGAAGATGATCCCGTTGCTGTAGAGCATTGGCTTGAGTGGACTGAGAGGGTGTTGCAGTAGCTCCACTGCACCCTAGAGCAGCAGCTAGAGTGTGCCCTATCATTGCTATAAGAGGATGCATATCAGTGGTGGGTAATAGTGTGGAGAGTGGTACAACCAGCGACAATCACTTGGGACTTCTTTCTGGTTGAATTCAGAAATAAGTACATTAGCCATTTGTATCTGGATGCCAGACGGAGAGAATTCCTTACGTTGTGGTAGAGGCAATTAACAATCTCCAAATATGAGAGGGAATTTGTGATACTGAGTAGATATGCCTGGGAGTTGAAGCCTACAGAGGTTGACAAAGGCCGTAGATTTGAGGATGGACTAAATTACAGCATCTGATTGATAGTGACATCTCACCACTTCATAGATTTCTCCCTGTTAATAGCATCAGCTCTTGATGTGGAGAGAGTGAAAAATGAGAAGCAGTCCAGGAGAGACTAACAGTGTAAGAGGGGTTCTGGATCCGGTTAGTTTGGTTCAGCAGCCACTAGTAGTAAGAAGCCCAAGGAGTCTCAGGGTCAGACTTAAGGTCGAGGTAAGAGACAGAGATCTCAATTTGCTCTGAGGAGAGGAGGACAGTTTGGTGCATCAGTGGGTAGTTCTCCGGGTGCAGCTACATGGGGATCAGCCCCGATACCAGCTTGTACACACTGTGGGAGGAGCCACTGAGGAGAGCGTATACTATTGACTGGGGGACGCTTCAGATGTGGGTCTACGGCTCACTTCTTGAAGGATTGTCCACAGAGGAGTGCTAATACTCCCACTGCTCCACCCCAGACAGAGAGGTCTACCTCGGCAGCATAAAGGGGTGTCACAAGGGTTTTTGCGCTCGCCTGGATGAATACTCACTAAAGTGAGAAAAGTGAGGAGTCACCACTTTAATTTTGAGGAAAATTAAAAAAAAAACCATTTGTAATAAAATTTAAAAAGGAGACCACTTCGAAAATAGAGATTCTAAGTTCAGGGTTCGTATACGGGTGAGGAAGGTGTTAGGAACCCCACCTTATCCCTTAATGAGGGTAAACAGATTTAATATTATGCTCTTTATAAATTAAAATTGATAATTTGGGAGTTGGGATGACAATGTTAATCCTTTGTATGGATGAAAGGAATGTTTGATATTTCACTATTTAGGGCTGCTCAAGAACATGAGTGCATGAGATGACCCTTAGTGAGTAGGCGTCAGGTAGCGGATCTTTGTTTGGGGGTTACTTTGTATATTATGATATCTTAATTCGGGCTTTAGTTAAGAGAATTCGGGTAAGGACTTTTTCCTGATCTCTACACATTTTATTAAAATTTGGCTGAGAATCGGGTAAGAACTCTCCCCCGATCTCTTAAAGTATGCTTGTTAAAAATTAAAGTGAAGGATCTCGGATAAGAACTCTCATCCGATCTCTACATATTTTGTTAAAAATTTTGGTTGAGAATCAGGTAAAAACTCTCCCCCGATCTCTTAGAGTATCTGATTTAAAGTTTAAGTGGGAAATTTCAGATAAGAACTCTCCTCTGATCTCCGCCTATTAAAATTTTGACTGAGAATCGGGTAAGAATTCTCTCCCGATCTCTTAAAGTATTCGGTTTGAAGTTTTAAGTGGAGGATCTCGGATAAGAACTCTCCTCCAATCTCCACACATTTTTATTGAAAATTTTGGTTGAGAATCAAGTAAGAACTCTCCCCCAATCTCTTAAAGTATTCATTAGGATCGCATATCGTAAGGACTTTGAACTAAAGATTCTGGCCGAGCTGGGGTGCAAGAAACCGATGCAAAGCTTCTCCTAACCCACAGAGCCTTATAACTAGAAGGTGAATACAAAACTAAACTTCTCACCGATCTCCTATGTGATCGCCTTATCAGAACTCTTTGGTTGGCAATATCCGATCTCTTTTAGTTATTAGTTCAGGGCCTGATCCTATCTCGATTCCTGCTCTATTATGTTATCTCCAAGGCTCGTTTCATAGCCCGACCTCATTACTTATTGTTTGACCTACTATTCGACCTATTGTCACACTTATCCTTTTTGTCATTTTTATTTTATTGAAAATTCTCACATCGAAACATTCCTACTTACATTCTTTTGAGTACTTACAAGCTGCCTGTGAATAGAATGTCTACTCTTGAAGGAAATGAAAAATAAACGAAAACACAAGAAATAACTGTTTGATTGGATAATCTATTTTGAGATTTTAATGCAACTGGACATAGAAGAAATTTCAAAAGAAAACTGGAGAAAATAAATAAGGGTATTCAACAAAATGATAGTTTAGAGGCTTACCTGTGGGGAGTTAAAGAGACAGATGGAATGACTCCAGAATCCTTAAGTATTGTAGAGCTAAAAGCTATCGACCGAAAGACTAATGCTAACTTTGGAGTAACGGGAACCAGGTCAGAATGCAATTGAGTCGAAGCGACGGGAACCAGTCAGAATGCAGTTAAGCTTAGAGAGTAATATACTGATGTTAGGGCAATGAAGATGAAAATGGACGAAAAAGGAAAAATGGTCTCACAGAGTAATGAACAAACGCTGAAAACGAAGAATTTTAGGGTCCAGAACTCCTTCAAATAAGATACTTAAGAAAACTGGTTTCTAAAGTTTCTCAAAAGCTCAGAATGGCAAAGTAGCAAGACTGAATTAAATTTCAGAGTCTTTCCACTATAATCACCACCACCCTTTTTTTTTGCCCATCCCTTTTACAGTATTACATGCAGGTATTTATAGGGAACGGGTGATCATTATGGAGGGTCAGGATCTCATCAGGGGAGATGGAGGGTTTAGATTCAAAAGGACACAATCCGATGCCTTAGAATTAAAGAGAATCAAAATGGAAGGTTGGGATTTTATTCAGAATATCCGTCCTTCCTTCTCTTAATTCAACAGCTTAGGGTCTTTCCTTACAAGGTTGATCTGAAGGCTGAGAATAAAAAGCGCCGAACCTATTGTCTGCTTTTTGATCCAAGGGCTCCAGTTCCGTCCTTAAAATTATGATCAACGGTGGAGATCAAGGTGTATAGGACTGCCATAACTATTTTGGCGTCTGTCAGCTAGGTGGGCATTTCTGCAAATGAGGCATGCGGTGAAGATTTGATTACGGCTGCAACACTTTAACTAACTCGGCTTTGATTATGAAGAGAGTTATTTAAAAGCTATTCAACCACTCCGTGCTTTCCGATCTCTATTCCTTCCAACCTCTCTATTATGACCTTCTTCTTTTCCGATCTCTTCATATCGGGCCCCCCCATCGCTTCCCGATCTCTCCCATTCTAGATTCTTCCTTTTTATCTGACCTGCCTTAGTCAAAGCAATTAATTCTTCAGTTATCGATGCATCCGCTTCAGTTTCTGCATGCAATAAATGCTAAGGCCCTATATATATACACCAACGAGAAATCCCCTATCACACCTTACCCCTCGGTAAGGCATAAAATGATCCCGTAGTATACCTAATGAATTACCAACATCATCTACTGATAACCCATTAAATACACTACAAGCGATTTTAAAACTTTTCTTACTTCTTTTTACAGTGGTAAGCACAATTTACAGGTGTTAAAAACCTTTTTGAACTGAAGTGAAACAGCTAACACATTTTGACTATTAGTGACTTCTGTAAAAATTTTGGCAGAGTGCCATCTGTATTTTGGATAAAACAATTCTTCAAAAAACCTGTAAAAAAAAACACTTCAATATAATTCTCAATCTCCACTCCAACAGTTAAACAACACAATATCTTTCTCAACTCAAATCTATAATAGTTTTTCAAAGACTGAGATAAAAGAAATACAATGCAAATTTTACAAGTCAAAATAACTCATAATTTATTTTACAAGTTCAATGTACAATTTTAATTTACAACTGCTCAAAACCAAGAACAATATATATATACAGTGAACATACATTACAGTACAAAATGCAAAATGTGTTATACTCAATATACCCGATGATCTCTTGCTGAATGCACTAGCAGCCTAGTCTGCTGCCCTATCTGTCTGTCTACCTACGACAGCAATGGAAAGCTATCGCTGAGACAATGTCTCAGTGGTGCACAACATTAACCAAATACAATTTTAAATCACAATTCATAAATCATATAAATGAATGTCATAAGGAATTTAACACAATATCACAATAAATCTCAGTAATCAAAACGTAGTTAAATTCAAAAGACAGTGAATGTCAATAAGAATTTAAACTCCATTTCACAAATTATCAAATCTCATAATAATACAATTTAGTCAAATAATTTAAGAACACAGTGTTGCCAATTCATACACAACTTAAGCCATGACACAATTTTCCGATCAATGCCGCGTTGTACACCACGACAAAGCAATCACAACCCCACTAATCGAAATCAATAAGGAAGGAAGCCAGCTATATAATGAGTACTCATCCGATCACCTCAACTGGTAAACTAGAGAGGGAGAAAAATAAATGATCACAACCCCATAAATGGAGGAGGAAAATAAACGATCACAACCCCATAAAATGGAGAAGGAATGATGTGATACTGTCATGCTAAGTGTGAACACAAAATCAATTCCAAACATTTTATTCAAATGATTCGTGAGAATCCAATAAATTTTCAAAGTCATAATTTCATTCACAAAATGGCAACACAATTGATAATTAACTTCAATTTTCACAAATCACACTAAATCAATTTTTCCACAGTTTCAAACCATTTACAATGCTTTTCAAGCAATAAGTATCCATTCAAACACATTTCCATAATTGAAAACAATAATATACAAATAGTCATAATTTATTTCAATTGAAAAATTCAAAAGAAATAACTATTGTGCACAAACCTCTGATAACTGTCTCCTGGCCTTGACTCAGTGTTTCCTTTCCTTTCCCTGAGTCTTTGCTAATTGAGAAACACAATTTGAGGTGTTTCAGTACTCATTTAAACTGTCTCTAATGATAATGCTTGATAATTAATTCACTGGATTCTATTACTTGCTTAGTCAGCCTAATATGTCGACTCTCGATGCATTCTCGGTAAATTAGGTTTTAATGTTACTAATATGTCACATTCGATAGTCTTTTAGGGTTGGTACATGTTACCAAATTCATTTCCATGTATCTTGCATTTTCTTGCAATTTGCTGGATTCCGGGATACTAGTTTGACCTAGCGGGACGACCTAGTTCTCTCGGTTTTCGGGTTTTGGTCAAAACTACAAACTTGTAGATCTATGTCTAATTGCACGTGGGGCAAAATTTCAGGTCATTCTGAGTTACGTAGACCAAGATAGACATTTTACTATTGCTGGTCAAAATGCATCAAAATTGGTCACTTTAGGTCATTTTAGGTTCGGCCAGTTTTTGGACCCGAACTTGTGTAAGTTTTTTGACTTGCTTATGGTCATTTCTGGACTTTGGTTATTCATGGTCAAAATTTCAGGTAAATTAGACCTGTTTTGAGTGAGTTATGGCCTAAATACTAACTGCTGCCCAAATGGTCAATTTTTAGGCCTTAATTGCACTAATTCGGATTTGGTCACTTTTCAAGTTACCTTACAAGCAGAATTTTGGCAAGCTTCCTTCATGAAAGTTAGTACATTTTGTGCCTAGTTTCACCTCCAATTGGTCTCATATCGATTGGAGCCACACTCTTAAGGTTCTAAGCCCAAAACACAAACTGCCCTATTGCATTTTCTTCATTTCTCATCAAAGGTCACTTTTAGCATTACCAAACTCCACATTCATGTCAACTTTGGTTTGTACCATAACCTAAACATATTTTACCACATATTGTTGATCATTTTGGCAGCTTACAATCACATTCAACATACACCATAAAGTGCAGAATTTGTCAAACTCAATTACAACAATTTAATCACTTATTCATGCTCATTTACATGTCCAACCTCACACCATCACACATATACCCAAGCTGCCATAACAACTATCACAATTCAACATTAATATTCCATAATCCAAACATAAAAGAACATCCTTATGGTTCACCAAACCAGGCTGCCGATTCATGCATTTACATTCCATTAATTTCCAAGCTTCAAATTTCAAATACACATTCACATATACTAAGTATACATCACCCAATAATTTCCTACATACATAAACATTTAATCAATCCTTTAATCTACCATATACAAGCAAAAATAAACTGTCTTCAAAGAGTTTCCATGGCTGCCAAAAGTACACATCCCCCTTTAAACATCAAACCTCAAAAATCTCTCCATAAATCAAATACCCATAACATCCCTACAAACTTTAATAAAACAAAAATTAAAAACAAAAACTTACCTATTAATGAGGCTTGTTAAATCTTCACCAAACTCCCTTGATTTTAGTATCTACTTCTTCCTTGTGAGGTGGGGATCCAAATTAGTGAAAGGACTTTGGTGTTTGGAGGTGAAAATGGAGGAGGTTTGGAAGCTTGAATCAATGCGGCAATGGAGGATTTGGTAAGTTTTATATCGGCATGGATGGGAGGAAGGTTGAAGATGAAGTGTGAGTGGGTTTACACCTGCCCACTTAATGTTTATTTTAACCCCATAGTGCTCCACTCACCATAAATCAATTATATTATATGTTTAAAGTGTTAATTACTCAAATTACACCCCATTTTTGCTATTTACATTAGGTACCCCTAATTTGATTTTTCATTATATTTTCCAAGTGTAATATCATGTGTTTTCAATGGACATTTAGGTCAAAAGACAACTCGGGGTGTCAAATGACCACAATGCCCCTGTTTGGGTTGCATTCCCGATTTTTCGGTAACACCGGGTTTTGTCTGTTTTTCGATTTCTCACTTTTCTTTGTAGTAATTAATTAATTTTTCTTTGTTATTTCTAATGATATTTATACTTAAATTGATGTCTCTTCAAGTCCCAAAAATATTTTTCAGGGTTCCCCGTGGTCCAGGGCTAGTCAACGGTCCATGCCGTGACTTCTCGGTGCGGTCACCCATCGCTAGGGTTCTCGGCTCGCTTAACTTGGTTACATTTCTTTACTATTATTTTTCCTTTGTTTTTCTTGTATTTTCTTTTCTTGTATTTCATTATTTTATGTCTCCTCACGCATATCAAAGTGTAGTTCTAGGCATCTTACCTGTCCGGAGAACACTGGTCACCGGAACAGTAGAACGCACTACTGAACATAGGGGCGTTACAATTCTCCCCGCCTTAAAATAAATTTCGTCTCAAAATGTTACCTGGCATTAGTCTCTGAACAGCTATGGGTGTTGTCTCCTCATATCCTCTTCACGTTCCCAAGTAGCTTCCTGGCCTGAATGATGGTTCCACAGCACTTTAACTAGGTGTATCTGTTTGTTCCTCAGCTGCTTCACCTCATAAGCCAGAATTTCTATGGGTTCTTCCTCATATGAGAGGTCTGGATTTACTTCAATCTCTTCAACTGATAGTACATGAGATGGGTCAGATCTGTACCTTCTTAACATGGACACATGGAAGACACTGTGTATCCTTGCTAACTCCGGAGGTAATGCCAACCGATATGCCAAAGGACCCACTCTTTCCAGAACCTTATATGGTCCAATGAAACGAGGACTCAGTTTCCCCTTTCTGCCAAATCTCATAATCCTCTTCCAAGGAGAAACTTTGAGGAATACCTTATCACCCACTGCATATTCAATATCTCTTCTCTTCATATCAACATAGGACTTGGCGATGCGATGCAGCCTTGAGTCTATCTCTGATCAATCTGATCTTTTCCTCTGTCTGCTGAACAATTTCTGGCCCAATCATCTTCCTTTCACCTTCTTCATCCCAACATAAGGGAGTTCTGCACTTTCTGCCATACAAAGCTTCGTATGGAGGCATCCCAATGCTTGATTGGTAGCTGTTGTTATAAGCAAATTCAATCAAAGGCAAGTGTGTATCCCAACTACCTTCAAACTCAATCACACAAGCCTGTCGCATATCCTCCAATATCTGAATTACCCTTTCAGACTGGCCATCTGTCTATGGGTGGAATGCTGTGCTGAAGTTCAATCTAGTTCCTAGGGTTCTCTGAAGACTACCCCATAATCTAGAAGTGAACCTAGGATCTCTGTCAGATACAATTGATACTGGCACTCCATGCAGTTTTACAATCTCATATATGTACAATTTGGCCAATCTTTCCAGGCTATAGTCCATCCGAACTGGCAAAAAGTGAGCAGACTTGGTCAATCTGTCAACTATAACCCATACTGCATCATGACTATTCTGTGTTCTTAGAAGTCCTGTAACAAAATCCATAGTTATTCGTTCCCATTTCCACTCTGGTACTGGCAAAGGATGTAACAAACCAACTGGAACTTGATGTTTTGCCTTTACTTGCTGACAAGTTAGGCATTTGGAAACAAATTCAGCTATATCTCTCTTCATACCCATCCACCAGTAATGCTCTTTCAGCCCTCTATACATTTTAGTTCCACCAAGGTGCATAGCAAAAGGAGACTCATGTGCTTCCTTCATAATGATCTGTCTCAATTCAGCATCATTAGGAATGCACATTCTGCCCTGATGTAGCAATAAACCATCATCTTTCACAGAAAATTCAGGTTTCTTGCCCTGCTGGACTTCTTTCAGTAGCTTCTGATATTTATCATCATTATGAGCAGCCATTCTAATCTGATCAATCAACATTGGCTGTACATGCCATGCAACTACTGTCTGTCCCTCATCATCAATCTCTAAACTGGTGTGCTGTGCTTTCAATTCATATACCATAGACAAAGGAGAAACTTTGAGACTTGCCATAGTCTTGCGACTTAAGGCGCCAGCCACCACATTTGCTTTCCCTGGCTGATAGTCTATTAAGCAATCATAGTCTTTAATCAATTCTAACCATCTCCTCTGCCTCAAATTCAATTCCTTCTGGGTGCCTAAGTGCTTCAAGCTCTTGTGATCTGTGTAAATGTAGCATTTCTCCCCATACAAATAGTGTCTCCAGATCTTCAGAGCAAAAATAATAGCTGCTAGCTCCAGATCATGTGTTGGGTAGTTCCTCTCATGCGGTTAAGCAATGACATTCCGATCTTGCATCAGTACACAGCCTAACCCTTTGTGAGAAGCATCACTATAAATTGTGTATTCTTTACCCGGAGTAGGTAAAGTGAGGACTGGAGCTTCAGTCAAACACCTCTTCAACTCATCAAAACTTTGCTGGCATTTATCAGTCCACTGAAATTTTACATCTTTCCGAAGCAGCTTGGTCAGTGGAGAAGACAACATAGAAAACCCTTTCGCAAACCGACGATAATATCCAGCTAAAACCAGAAAACTGCGAATTTCTGGGATGTTCTTGGGCGGTTTCCAATTAAGGATAGCTTCTACCTTGCTGGAATGTACCTTGATCCCTTCAGCCGACACAACATGTCCCAAAAAGGAGATTTCTTTCAGCCAAAATTCACTTTTCAATAATTTGGCGTATAGCTGTTTCTCCCTTAAAGTCTATAGTACAATCCGCAAATGTCTATCATGCTCCTCTGCATTCCTCGAATATATCAAAATGTCATCAATAAACACCACCACAAATTGATCAAGATATGGTCTGAAGATAGTGTTCATGAGATCCATAAAAGCAGCTGGAGCATTTGTTAACCCAAATGGCATTACTAGAAACTCATAGTGGCCATACCGAGTTCTGAAAGCAGTTTTTGGAATACTCTGCTCTTGCACCTTCAACTGATAATAACCAGATCGCAAATCAATTTTGGAGAATATAGCTGCACCCTTTAACTGATCAAACAGATCATCAATGCGAGGCAATGGATATCTGTTCTTTATTGTCACCTTATTCAATTGCCGGTAATCTATACATAAGCGGAGAGTACCATCCTTCTTCTTAATAAACAGCACTGGTGCTCCCCAAGGTGACACACTAGGGCGGATGAAGCCCTTTTCAAGTAGTTCTTGCAACTGTATCTTCAACTCCTTCAACTCTGCTGGTGCCATTCTGTATAGCGTTATGGAGATTGGATCCACACCAGGCATAACATTAATTTCAAACTGCACTTCTCTTTCTGGAGGTAATCCTGGCAATTCATCAGGAAAAAACATATAGAAAGTCATGTACTGTAGGGATGTCTTTCAATGCTGGACTCCCCACTTGGGTGTCTACCACATGTGCCAAGTATGCTTCACACCCCTTTCTGATCATTTTTCTGGCTAGTGCAGCCGAAATGATGTTTGATGGCAATAGCTGTCTCTCCCCATGTATTACCACATCACTGTACTGAGGGAGACCAAAAGTGACTGTCTTCAGCCTACAGTCAATCATGGCATGATGCCTAGCTAACCAATCCATGCCCAAGATGATATCATAATCTCTGAAGGGCATTTCAATGAAATCAGATAGAAAAGTGTGTCCTTGGATCACCAAAGGACAATCCCTATACATCCTATTAACCCTGACCTCCTGTCCTAGCGGACTTGTTACTAGCATCTCAATGTCCATTTTTGTACATGGAACAACAATGCAATCAATGATGCTAGCACTCACATAAGAATGGGTAGAACCCGAATCAAATAACACAAACACATCCTGATTAAAAGTTGAGAAGGTACCAGCCATAACATCAGATGTCTCAGCGTCTTCTCTCTGTCTCATTGCATAGATTCTGACTGGAGCACTGTCTTGCTCTGAATGTTTCACTGTGCCTTGGTTGCCTGCTGGGCTACCTCTACCCCTGCCTCTACCTCTGCTGGGTGGTTGTGAACTTCTGGTGACAGGGCTCTGAACTGACCCTTCTACAGTAGTAGGAGGTGGTCCAACTCTGCGACTACTGGTGCAGTCCTTGGCAAAGTGTCATGTGCCTCCACAGTTATAACGGGCTCCAATAGCTTTATAGCATATCCCACCATGATATCTTCCACAAGTTTCACATTGGCGGGAAGGGTAGGAACCTCTAGTACTCTGCTGACCAGATAGAGGAGGTTTTTGTCCTGAATGTCTTCCCCTACCAGACTTCTTGCCACCTCTACTGTGTCCCCCATAGTTCTTCCTCTATCCAGTAGGACCACTGGAACTCTGTTCTACTTATTTTCCCTCTTTCTCTGTCTTCTCTGATTTCTTTTTCTCAGGAGCAGCTTCAGACTCAATTCTTTCCAACTCTAGGGCTTGAAAAAATAGTTCAGAGAAGTTAGTGTGTTTGAATCTGACTACTTGTAATCTGATACTGGGCTTCAAGCCGGTTTCAAACCTCTTGCATCTCTCCTTGCTGGCAGAAAGTAGATTTGCTGCATAATGGCTTAGGCGGGAAAATTCTCTTTCATACTCAGCCACTGATCTGCTTCCCTGTTTCAGACTTAGGAACTCTTGTATCTTCTGGTCTACATAAGCATTAGGGACATATTTTTGTCTGAATTCCCTGAGAAAATCATTCCATGTTAACACTGCAGGTTCTACCAGACTGTGGGGAATGGTTTTCCACCAGTCATAAGCATCCCCCTGTAGCAAAGATACTGAGTATTCAAATTTGAGCTCCTCCATGCAATGCAGTTTCTTGAATACCCTATCCATCCTCTCTAACCACTGTTCAGCCTCTAGAGGATCTACTATCCCCTTGAACTCTATAGCCCCATATTTTATCAATTTGTCATACTGCCTAGCAGGAGACTATGGTTGTACCACTGGTGTCTGTATTGGGACTTGAGTAGGCACATTACCGGTCATTTATTAGAACATTACAGCCATCTGGTGAGCGAGCGAGGAAGCTGCAGATGCTGCGGGTGGTCTTCTTGAACCACTGACATTGTGTAGGGCTGGGGCATCCCCTTGCACTTCAACCTCTATAGATTGATCGACTAAACGATCACCCTCTTCCATAGTCAATGTGAGGATCATAGATCTCCTGAACAAATAACACAAGGAGATTTCCTCCCGTTAGTGCATATTTATAATGTAATGTATCGTATGTATCAAACAATGATATTGAGCAGTTGTACTATGAAGAAAGAATATTCAAATAACCTGTGAAAACAGAATTTAAAAACTAGCTCTGATACCACTTAAACATGTCACACCCTACCCCTCTGTAAGGCATAACATGATCCCGTAGTATACCTAATGAATTACCAACTTCGTCTACTGATAACCCATTAAATACACTACAAGGGATTTTAAAACTTTCTTACTTCTTTTTACAGTGGTGAGCACAATTTACAGGTGTTAAAAACCTTTTTGAACTGAAGTGAAATAGCTAACACATTTGGACTATTAGTGACTTATGTAAAAATTTTGGCAGAGTGCCATCTGTATTTTGGATAAAACAGTTCTTCAGAAAACCTATAGAAAAAAAAACACTTCAATATAATTCTCAATCTCTACTCCAACAGTTAAACAACACAATATCTTTCTCAACTCAAATCTATAATAGTTTTTCAAAGACTGAGATAAAAGAAATACAGTACAAATTTTACAAGCCAAAATAACTCATAATTTATTTTACAACTTTAATGTACAATTTTAATTTACAACTGCTCAAAACCAAGAACAATATATACATACAGTGAACATACATTACAGTACAAAATGCAAAATGTGGTATACTCAATATACCCGATGATCTCTCGCTGAATGCACTAGCAGCCTAGTCTGCTGCCCTGTCCGTCTGTCTACCTGCGACAGTAATAGAAAGCTATCGCTGAGAGAATGTCTCAGTGGTGCACAACATTAACCAAAAACAACTTTAAATCACAATTCATAAATCATATAAATGATGGATGCATAAAACCATAGTTAAATTCGAGACAATGAATGTCATAAGGAATTTAACACAATATCACAATAAATCTCAGCAATCAAAACGTAGTTAAATTCAAAAGACAGTGAATGTCAATAAGAATTTAAACTCCATTTCACAAATTATCAAAGCTCATAATAATACAATTTAGTCAAATAATTTAAGAACACAGTGTTGCCAATTCATACACAACTTAAGCCATGACACAATTTTCCGATCAATGCCGCGTTGTACACCACGACAAAGCAATCACAACCCCACTAATCGAAATTAATGAGGAAGGAAGCTAGCTGTATAATGAGTACTCATCGAATCACCTCAACTGGTAAATTAGAGAGGGAGAAAAATAAATGATCACAACCCCATAAATGGAGAAAGAAAATAAACGATCACAACCCCATAAAATGGAGAAGGAATGATGTGATACTGTCATGCTAAGTGTGAACACAAAATCAATTCCAAACATTTTATTCAAATGATTCGTGAGAATCCAATAAATTTCCAAAGTCATAATTTCATTCACAAAATGGCAACACAATTCATAATTAACTTCAATTTTCACAAATCACACTAAATCAAATTTTTCACAGTTTCAAACCATTTACAATGCTTTTCAAGCAATAAGTATCCATTCAAACACATTTCCATAATTGAAAACAATAATATACAAATAGTCATAATTTATTTCAATTGAAAAATTCAAAAGAAGTAACTGTGGTGCACAAACCTTTGATAACTGTCTCCTGGCCTTGACTCAGTGTTTCCTTCCCTTTCCCTGAGTCTTTGCTAACTGAGAAACACAATTTGAGGTGTTTCAGTACTCATTTAAACTGTCTCTAACGATAATGCTTGATAATTAATTCACTGGATTCCATTACTTGCTTAGTCAGCCTAATATGTCGACTCTCGATGCATTTTAGGTAAATTAGGTTTTAATGTTACTAATATGTCACATTCGATAGTCTTTTAGGGTTGGTACATGTTACCAAATTCATTTCCATGTATCTTGCATTTTCTTGCAATTTGCTGGATTCCGGGATACTAGTTTGACCTTGCGGGACAACCTAGTTCCCTCGGTTTTCGGGTTTCGGTCAAAACTACAAACTTGTAGATCTATGTCTTATTGCACGTGGGCCAAAATTTCAGGTCATTCTGAGTTACATAGACCAAGTTATGGTCATTTTACTATTGCTGGTCAAAATGCATCAAAATTGGTCACTTTAGGTCATTTTAGGTTCGGCCAGTTTTTGGACGCGAATTTGTGCAAGCTTTTTGACTTACTTATGGTCATTTCTGGACTTTGGTGTCTTCATAAGACTTGTAGATATAGGTCTTAACTACTCATGGTCAAAATTTCAGGTCAATTGGACCTGTTTTGAACAAGTTATGGCCTAAACACTAACTGCTGCCCAAATGGTCAATTTTCAGGCCTTAATTGCACTAATCCGGATTTGGTCACTTTTCAAGTTACCTTACAAGCAGAATTTTGGCAAGCTTCCCTCATGAAAGTTGGTACATTTTGTGCCTAGTTTCACCTCCAATTGGTCTCATACCAATTGGAGCCACACTCTTAAGGTTCTAAGCCCAAACACAAACTGCCCTATTGCATTTTCTTCATTTCTCATCAAAGGTCACTTTTAGCATTACCAAACTCCACATTCATGTCAACTTTGGTTTGTACCATAACCTAAACATATTTTGCCACATATTGTTGATCATTTTGGCAGCTTACAATCACATTCAACATACACCATAAAGTGCAGAATTTGTCAAACTCAATTACAACAATTTAATCACCTATTCATGCTCATTTACATGTCCAACCTCACACCATCACACATATACCAAAGCTGCCATAACAACTATCACAATTCAACATTAATATTCCATAATCCAAACATAAAAGAACATCCTTATGGTTCACCAAACCAGGCTGCCGATTCATGCATTTACATTCCATTAATTTCCAAGCTTCAAATTTCAAATACACATTCACATATACTAAGTATACATCACCCAATAATTTCCTACACACATAAACATTTAATCAATCCTTTAATCTACCATATACAAGCAAAAATAAACTGTCTTCAAGGAGTTTCCATGGCTGCCAAAAGTACACATCCCCCTTTAAACATCAAACCTAAAAAATCTCTCCATAAATCAAATACCCATAACATCCTTACAAACTTTAATAAAACAAAAATCAAAAACACAAACTTACCTATTGATGAGGCTTGTTAAATCTTCACCAAACTCCCTTGATTTTAGTATCTACTTCTTCGTTATGAGGTGGGGATCAAAATTAGTGAAAGGACTTTGGTGTTTGGAGGTGAAAATTGAGGAGGTTTGGAAGCTTGAATCAATGCGGCAATGGAGGATTTGGTGAGTTTCATTTCGGCATGGATGGGGGGAAAGTTGAAGATGAAGTGTGAGTGGGTTTACACCTACCCACTTAATGTTTATTTTAACCACATAGTGCTCTACTCACCATAAATCAATTATATTATATGTTTAAAGTGTTAATTACTCAAATTACACCCCATTTTTGCTATTTACATTAGGTACCCCTAATTTAATTTTTTATTATATTTTCCAAGTGTAATATCATGTGTTTTCAATGGACATTTAGGTCAAAAGACAACTTGAGGTGTCAAATGACCACAATGCCCCTGTTCAGGTTGCATTCTTGATTTTTTGGTAACACCGGGTTTTGTCCGTTTTTCGATTTCTCACTTTTCTTTGTACTAATTAATTAATTTTTCTTTGTTATTTCTAATGATATTTATACTTCAATTGATGTCTCTTTAATTCTAAAAAATATTTTTCAGGGTTCCCCGCGGTCTAGGGCTAGTCAACGGTCCACGCCGTGACTTCCCAGTGCGGTCACCCATCGCTAGGGTTCTCGGCTCGCTTAACTTGGTTATATTTCTTTACTATTATTTTTCCTTTGTTTTTCTTGTATTTTCTTTTCTTGTATTTCATTATTTTATGTCTCCTCACTCATATCGAAGTGTAGTTCTAGGCATCTTAGCTGTCCGGACAACACAGGTCACTGAAACAGTAGAATGCACTACCGAACATAGGGGCGTTACATCCCCTTCACATTTCACTCCTCCTCCTTCAGTTTCTCCATTTCTCCAATTCTAGTATCTCCGGTAATAATTCTGATTATGGTGACTGCTTTTGATCTTTTTCGACTATTTTCTTCGCCCTTCACCTAAAAATTGACGATCTCGATGATCGAGAACTATAAGGACAACATCTAATGACAATGAGGGAACCGAACTAATTTACCGATCTAGATCAAAAGTGACAAACGTGCCGATCTCAAATCGGTCTACCGATGTAATGGGTGGACCAATTTCGGGTAAGAGAACTGCTAATTTCAATCTTAATGTTAGTGACCACCTCTTGAAGTTCATTTGGCCCTTTACCACATCGGGCATCCCGACTGCAGCTAGGTTCTGGTCGATGACATCGACGATGACTTCGCTCACTATCATGAGAGTCATAGTCAACCTATATGAGCTGCACATCTATCCAATACTTGTGGCTGGCTTTTTGATCAAACACATCTTTTGATTCAGCCATAATACTAGGCTTTGACATAGGCCATTTGTAACACCCCTCACCTGTCTACAGTGTAGTCGAGCAAGGTGTGTCACACGGAGTGTCGGAGCACCTGATTTTATCTGATTTCATTACAGTTCTTGATTTACTTGCTTAAAAACTTTATCTAAGGTTTAGGCTATTTTTACTGTTTATCAAAATCTGACTAATTTGGAAATTTCAAAAATTTGAACGATAATCCAACAGAGTATCGGCTGTAATTTGGACTAACAGTTCTTTTGAACCTACCAAAAACAAATTCAATATATACTCAAATTCATAACTCAGATTCAGTATCAAAATTTCTCAAACTCAATCTTATTCAGAATCATTATGATTAGATAATCAACTCAAATATCAAAATTCTTATATTTCATTAATTTATATAAGTTGTCAACTAAATTACATAAGTTTGTCAAGTACAGGATAAATAAATAATTTACAATATACTTAGAATGAACAAAATACATAACATGTGTAAATATGAGCCCTATCTACATGCATTGCTGAGGAGGTGACAACCTTATACTCTTCTGACACTTCTGCAGATCTGGACTCCAAAATCTCAATCGACAGTCTACTGGTTTTACCTTCAATACCTGCGCGAGGAAGCAATTCCATCACGCTAAGCATTTCTGCTTAGTGGTGCAATAATATAACAAGAAATAATATATACAAAAAAAGAAAGAAATAAATCATAATTCGGATATCTAGGAATCAATTATTCTAACTGTATTGTATTTTAAGTCTCTACGATTCTGCAAATTATATTTTTGTTATGTTTTTATTGCTAATCTCTTTTACTCATTTCATTCAATGCTTAATTTTAATTGTACTTAAATTTTCGTATACTTAACTTAACTTAACTGCCTAAATTGAATAATGTTTTAATTGACTGCCCGTGTAGCCTATACACTGACCAGACTGGATAAATGGATATATTAGCACTGGGTACCTAGTACCTCGAGCCGTCACACCATCAGTCACAAAGTATCTCCCGGTGTGCAAACAGTGTGGCTAAAAAGCCATATAATCAATCAGGCATTAAGCCGAGTATAATAACACAATCTGTATAGGCATAGGCTAATAAAATCATAGTATGGCATAATAAGCCATAAAACACAATATGACGTAAAGCCATTTACAGAACAGCTGTTAGAATCCTATTGGCGTGCCAACCTATTCAAACTAGTCAACTAGGAAAACTAGGGCATATTACAAGATTAAATATTTATTTCTTTATTTTTAGGGTTATTGGTCATTATACAATTCACTGGTCAATGAAAATGTTGACCTTTTTAGATATCATGGATAAGTTGATCCTAGTATCAACATGTCACAATTTACAATTCAATATGCTATCAATATAATGCAATTTACCCTTTTCACGAGTTGGCATTCATTGCCAAATTACTTCAAGCATCATTGTATGTAAATGTCAAATTCTCAATTTTTGTGTGCTAGATTTGTCTAGCTTAAAGTCCTATTTCTCTTAGTTTTTAGCTTCTAGTCAAAGAAGTAAAATTGTAGCACTATGTCTTATTGCACTCTGGGCAAAATTTCAGGTCATTCTGAGTTGTATAGACCAAGATATGGTCAATTTACTAAAGCTGGATAGATTGCACCTTTAGTGCAAAATTTGGTCAATTTTAGGTCACATTTAGTTCTGGCAGTTTTGGTACCCGAAGTTGTGCAAGCTATTTGACTTGGTTCTGGCCATTTCTGGGCTTTGGTGTCTTCATAATAATTGTAGCTCTAGGTCTAATCTATCCATGGTAAAAATTTCAGGTCATTTGGACCTGTTTCAAGTGAGTTATGGTCATCCTAATGACTACTGTTCATATAGTCAAAAATATGGGTTGCAAGGTTGCCATTCCAGATTTGGTCATTTTTAAGGTCAGTTTCTAGGCAGAATTTTCGCAACATTTCTACATGAAAGTTGCCCTATTTGGTGTCTAGTTTCACCCCTATTGACCTCATATCAATTGGATTCACAGTTTTGCACTTATGACCTAATTTATGTGCTGCCAACATACACCACCTGCATTTGAACATCACACTTCCAATTTTGACAATCCTCCTCCTCCCAATACTTCAACATTTAATCATGGCACTTCTATATATATTGTACACAATTCCAGCAAGCATTTTGGGTAGAACACTCAAGTGCTCGCACACAATACACCATTAATGTTTAACATTTACTTCAACCCAAATTCAATGTACAACAACACATATATCACACATACACTTCCATGGAAATTACACAAACTGCCCACCATTCAACACCATCATATTTCATTGATAAATTTCATAAACTCACACATAAATTCATGATATTTAAGGCTGCCCAACATGGCAGTTTACTAAAGCATCAAAGTCCCACTATTAAACCCTTAATTCAAGCACTAACATGCACATACTTGGACATTAACTTACTACAATTTCCATTTGAGTTAATCAACCTTAATTCTCATCCATTAAATATAAGAATAAGTCACTAACCATGCATTTTCATGGCTACCAAAACTAAGGTTTACCAATACTCAATCATTTCCTCAATTTTTCTTAGCAATTCAACTTACCCAAAGCTCAACACAAGATTAGTGAAGGAAAATGGGAAGATTAAGCACTAACCTTTATTTGGAGCTTGCTAAACCTCACCAAAACTCTTCCTTTTTATTCCCCATAATCTGCCCAGGGTGTGTGGACCACTTTTAATGAAGTGAGTTACAAGAACCATGGCTTGAAGATGAGGATTGAAGCTCTTGCATGTGGCCGACCATGGAGGATTTAGGGAGAAGGACCATTTGGCCATGGATGGTGAAATGAAGGAAATAAGATTTTTAAGTGATGGAATCTGTCCATATGTACTTATATACTCCACTAACTTTAGGTTAATTAATATAATAAGTAAAGTTTCATTATTTCAATTAATCCCCCCTCATTCTTCTTTTTATGGGGTTTTGAAATTTATTACCACTCATTTTTTTAATAGACATTTAGGTCAAAGGTCAACTGTAGGTGTCAAATGATCAAAATGCCCCTCTTCGGGTTGCATTTCGAATTTTTCGGTGCTACCGATTTACTCCTTGTACAGTCGATTCCTTAAATTTTCATTTTTCGTTTATACTAATTTACTAATTTTTCTTTGATATTTTTAATGTCAATTAATTCTCAGTAGACCTCTAATTATGTTCTGAAAATATTTTTCAAAGTTTCCTGTGGTCTAGGGCTAGTCAATGGTCTTTGCCGTAACTTCCTGGTGCGGTCACCCATCGCTACGGGTTCGGCTCGTTTAACTTAGTCACATTTTATCTCTCTTATTTTTTCTTAATTTTTCTCATCACATATTTCATTATTTTATACTTCCTCACTGTCAATTAAGTATTTTTCCAAATATTCTGACTTTCCGGGGTAGATAGTAGTTGTCAGAACAGTGGAACATACGGACTACGAAAATGAGGATGTTACACCATTATTATGTAAGATGTAGTGCTGATCTTTAGAGATCGCCCAAATGATGTAACCTGATATTTAAAGATTTCCCCAATGATGTAATCCGATCTCTTGAGATCGCCCAGATGATGTAATCCGATCTTTAGGAAATGAAGTGATATTTTATTTGAAGATTTTTACTTTATTATTGCATTAATTACTTTTTCGATCTCTGATATTCATATCCAATCTGATCCCTAAATGAATCACCATTAGCCGATCCATGATTTAGGAAGTTTGTCTGATCCGAAGACCTCGGCTAACCGATCTTATTTATTCGATTTTTTTTATTCTGTTTCTAGAATCTTCTTACGACGTGTCGAGAAAGCGGTTGGTTCCGTTAACCGATGCGTTGCTTGGGACTTCACGAGCATTTAATGCTCAGATGGGTATAAATAGGGGCAAGGTGAGTCAGTCATTTCCTTATGTCATTTTTAGAACCTCTCTTAACAATCCCAAAGTTTTCTCTCGTTTTCTCAAGTTTTTCGGCACCGATCACATTCTGGTAAGGGTTTTGATTCTCTTCTTAGTTAATTTCTTTTGTTTTCCCTGAAAATGAGTGGCGCTGAGGGTCAGAGAGCTGCTAGCCCGCCTTCCGTTCACATCTCGTGTACATCGGACGAAGTTGAGGTAATTAGGCCAAGTGGATGACCTGAACCTTCTGCAACCTCCGTCCCAGCTCGTGGTCGGGTGGCTCAATCCAAACGGGCCTCTACTTCGGGGAAAGAAAATCTCCCCCTGGATGAATTAAGATCGATCCTTAAAGAAACTGACCTGCAGTCTATTAGTCAAGAGTATAACCTCCGAACTGACTCTTTTGAGCTTATACGATGCCATAGCAATCTCTGAGCCCATCATTTCTTTAAAGAAAATGACGTGATCATGGTGTATAAGGAGCAATTGAAGGCCGGACTTCGATTTCCCTTTGAAGATTTCTTTAAGGCCATTCTGAAGCTTCATCATGTAAGCATAGCCCAAGTGCACCCTAATTCATGGAGGATCCTGGTGGCTTTCAAAGGGTTATGCCGAGCTAAAAAGCTCGAGCCTACAGCGAAGGTTTTTGCTGAGTTACATAGGCTTACTCGCTGGAAGGACGACGAGTACTAGTTCTTCCAAGCCAAGCCACACTGTGGGCTTTTTACCAACCTCCCCTCTTTGCTGAAGAACTGGAAGAACCGAATCTTTATATTGAGGAGCAAGATTCCGAATGGCTTCGAGGGTTTTCCACGCAGTTGGCAGTACCTGGTCCCCTCGGCTCCAAAAAAGATTACTTTCAATAGAGACGAGGAGGCCATGGCAAAGGAATTGAAGGAGCAGGCGGCCACCCATAAGTATTCTTGTCCATATGCCGTAATGGCCGAACTGAGGTGGTGGCTAATGCAAATGATCGCCAATGAGGACTATGAACTACAGCTCTTTGACCTCGGACCAGGGATCGGTATAACCTAAATCTTTAGCCTTCTAACTTAGGTGATCTCACTAACTATTTTTTCATGCAGGAATGGCCGGAGGCAAAGGCGCAAAGGAGAGCCGCAAGCAAAAAAGAGAGGTCACTCGGAAGGTACGAGAAATGAAGATCGCCGCGGCATCTCAGATGCCAAGGTTAGATTCAGGAGAAGTGTTGGGCTCATCGTCCCATCCTTTGGAACAACCGCTCCCAGAGGTGGAGATCACTCCTTCCCCTCATCGGCAGGAAGAATCACCACCTCCGCCTATTCCCTCAAGTGCTGAGGGAGGATCTTCTCAACCTGCTATAAGAACCCTTTCCCGTGGTGCCCAGGTCCTCATTCATTCTCTAGAGAAGAACCGATCAGTTCGAGGGAATCCGGACCTGGCCAAAGTTCTGGGTGCCACCATATTCCTCCAAGATGGCCGGAACAGGCTGACCCTGGATAGCCTTGATAATCTCTTAGCCCAGACGATGAGCTTGAGCGTAGAGAGCCTGGTGAACCAACACATAACCAGGGAAAAGGCTCATCTCCTGAGGCAGGAAATTCTGAAGGCGGTCTAGGACGCTGCTTTGCCCAAGCCCAACTTTCATCTGCCCAAGACTATATCAGTGAGATTGAGGGTCGGATGAAATCCTATGAGGACAAAATTGTAACACCCCTCACCCGACTACAGTATAGCCGAGCAAAGTGTGCTACATTCGGTGCTGGAGCACCCTATCTTATATTACTTTATTCCTTTCATAATTTGATCTCATTATATTTTAATATTAATTATTTTTCGACGGAGAAACCAGCGGAGTTTCCCCTATTTTATTACCAGTTGACGTATTTTACTATTTACCTGTTTGAAAATTTCAATAATATTTTACAAATAAAATCTCATCAATTATTTTCATAACCATCTCATTCATATATCTAAATTTCATATTCATTTCCATGCATTATCTATATATTTCAAATCTGTCTTCGAATCCATACAATCTCATTCATGCTCAAATCACATAAGTAAAATTTTCAAATTTCTTTAATTTACATAATTTCATAATTTACATGATATATAAATTAATTACATATGAAAAAGCTAATTTATTAAATTACATTACATTTCTATTAATTACCTGCTCATAATCTACATTATAATATAATATCTAGCATTTTATACTAAATACAAAATATGATCTATATGGGCCCTATCTACATGCATTACTAAGGAGGTGACAACCTTGAATACTTCAGGCACTTCTGCAGATCTGGACTCCAAAAATCTTAGTCAAAGTACCTGCGCGAGGAAACAAATCCATCGCGCTAAGCATTGCTGCTTAGTGGTGCAATAATAGAACAAGAAAATAAAATATACAAATAAAGAAAGAACGAAGCATAATTTGAATATTTAAGAATTAATTTAATTTAATACAATGTGTCTAATATTAATTATCTTTTGTTCTCATTTGTTTCGCTTTGGAAGCATTTAATTCCGAAATTCACAGTAATAATGTACGATATACAGAATTAATAAAAATACTCAATTTATATTCATATGGCAATAGAAGATACATTTAAAATATTTAGTTAAGTTATACCTATTTTTGCAACTCTTTTGTCATTTTACTTAACAATTTTTATGCGGTTTGGATCATTTCATAATTGTAACTAATTCTTTTAAAGTCTTATTAACTCATTTATTTGATTTCTAATATTTTTAATTACTAATAGTCTTAATTTAGTTCAATAAATTACACTGCCCAAGTAACCTACGACAGGCTGACTAAACTGGATAGCGGGTCGTTGGCACTGGACACCGCGGTGCCTCGGGCCGTCATACCATGGGATGCAGAACGTCAACCACGTATGCAGTCAGTATGGCTAAAAAGCCATGATAACACATAATCAGGCATAAAAGCCATGAATGTTGGCATAAAGCCATGAATGCAGGCATACAGGCATAAAGCCTTTCGCAGTACTGCTAAAACAATACCCTATTGGCATGCCAAACTATCCAATCTGACACACATGTCTAGGCAATACAAGGGCACATAATATCATTAAATATTAATATGTTGTGTTTTATGACTTCATTATTTCATGATAAATTTCAATTATGATTCATACATTCCTTTCTCATTTATACATTCAAAAATCTACTTATGTAATTACAAATTTTATATTTTAAGTTGAGTTACTAATATTTTATGAATTCCATTTATAATGGGCATATAAGCCCTAACTATCTATTTACATCAATTAGATGACTTATTTTTCATGTTTCTAGTAATCCATGAAAATTTTATGGACATCAAATTTATGCTCTTAATTTCCTTTTAACAATTTTGACTAAGATGCATAGTCCACATTTGTCATACCATTCTAAGCATTTAAGCTTAGAATTGGTTCTAGGTCTTCATCTTAATTTGCTAATTATTTTGATTACTATTCACCTTACTAGTCAACCAAAATGTTGACTTTTTCATACATAATAAATTTATTGAACCTAAGTTCTCAAAGATACCACATTTTGCATTCAAAATTTGTTGGAATTAATCTCCAAATCCATTTCCAAGTTTAGCACTAAGGGGGCAGAAATTTCAGATTTTGTGCCCTAACTACACTGTTCTATTAGGGACTGTTACATTAAGAATTTGAGGAAATGGTAAACATAAAAGTTGTTCCTTATTTTGTCTAGTTGAATTTCTTTTTTTGAATCACTCCATTTGGAGTTTTGTAGCTCCAGATATGGTCCAAAAACCACAGCTGGCCGGATTAGAGAATTGCAGAATTTACCAAATCTACAGTACCATGAACAGTGACTGCCACTGGCTTGTTGAATAGGTTCTGGTCATATTTTGGGGTAGGTTTCTTCATGAAAGTTGTTTGTCTATGTCTTATCTTGTTTCTGTAAAACGTTCAGGTCAATTGACCCATTCTACAGTGAGTTATGGCCAAATGAACAGTTACTGTTCATTTAGTCATTCTGCAGAAGCTGATTGCAGGGTATCCGGATTGGGGCCAACTTTTGGTCCTCTTGCTTTGGTCTTTTGGGCATGGTTTCTTCAGCAAAATTGTGCCATTATAAGTCTAGTTTCATGTCCAATTGGCCAAACACCAATTGAACCTACACAGCCAAAGATATGGCAGTCCAAACAGGCTGGACTCACAGCCTCCCTGCTGCTGTCACTAGGCAGCCTACCCATTTCACTTTGCCATGCAATAGTTCACTCCCAATTATGGTCAACTTACCTCAAATGGTCACTAATTGACCATTAGAATGTTCTTTAACAATTTCATAAGCAAAGTCAAATTTTCACTCCCAAACCCTAGCTCAAATTCATGGTTTTGTACAAACTACCCTAGTTAACTAACTAAATCAATATCCTTATGTTTATATACTTTAAACATGATTTCTAGTTCACTCCAAGTCCATCAAAAACACTCAATCCTATTCCTTCCTTAGGGCAGCCGAAATTCATAGAGCACATATACATGAGTTTAGTTCATTTAATCTACCATTTCATAACAATTTCAAGTTCCTAACATGAAATAAAAGAAATACTTATATAAATAAGCACTAACCTCACTTGAGAGCTTTTCAAGAGCTCAAATTCTTCACTTTCTTTCCTTTTCTAGGCTGCCAATCACTTTCCCAAGATGAGTGGACAAGTTTTAATAAAGAGACCTAAGGGTTTTAGGGTAAGAAATCAAAGATTGGAAGGTATAAAAAAAAATAAAAGCTATGGAGGAAGAGGAATGGATTTTCGACTGGTTGAAGACGAAGAAGGAGACCAGAAATTTTTGGTCTATTTTTGACTCTTTTAGGTGTTTTAAGAATGCTTGTTAACTTGTGATTGGTTGGGAGTAAGTGAGTGACATCATGTGATGTCATTATCTTTAATTTTCTTTATTTTCTTTTCTTTTCTTTTCTACTAACTTCAAATTAATTTTTCATCAACATTAATTCATATTTTATATCATAATAATTATTTATTCAACTGGACAAGTCGGCCAAAAATCGTCTCTGAAGGCGAAATGACCAAAATGCCCTCCGTTTGGCTTAATGGGTCAAAATTGTCTGTACCGATTAAAAAATTTTTCTAAATATTTTCTTGGCATTCTAATGCCATAGGAACCTCAATGACCCTTCTCTGGAGTCCCAAAAATTATTTTATGAATTTTTCCCCGGGTCTAGGGCTCCTCGTTGCGAGAACCGCAACTTCCCTCTGGTTACCCATCGCTTGGGCACCTACTGCTTAACTTGGTTGTATTTTATTTCTAAAATTTTTCCTAAATTTTTCTTATTAATATTTGAGTTAATTATGGTTCCTGACTTTAGTTTAAATATTTTTTCGGACGTTCTAGCTGTCCGGACCGACACCGGTCACCGGAATAATAGAATGTACGGAGTTGCTACCGGGAGGGTGTTACAAAAATAGCCGAATTGGAGTGAGAACTAGAAGAAGCTCGAGCCCTCCAAACTACAGATGTCACTTGCCTTACCGAAGAGATCAGAGTGAAAGAAGAAAAAGTTGTGATGAGGGAAGCTAGCGCCTATGTGAATGCATATGGCGATCTGCTGGCCGAGCTCGAAAGGCATTGTCCTGGGAAAGACTTCTCGTGGATGGTGGATCTTGCTCCTAGAGATGAAGAGGATAGCGAAGAGGAGCCCGAGAGAGAGGGAAGGGATGAGAGAATTGATAATGTATCTGGGGAGCAAGCTAGGGGAGACCCTCCTGCCGAATGACTTGGAAATTTTTATTTTGAAATGAATTGAAGCCCTCTTTTTTTGTTTAATTTCTTGATGAGATCGAAAAGCGTCCCAATTGTAAGAGTACTTGATTGTTTGAATGTATTAGAACATTAAACTTTAAAGCAACTATTAACCTAAGTATAAGAGATCAGAAATACATCACTCGTAAGCATGAGATCGGCCTAAGCCATAACCAAACACCGGGTAAAACTTTAGAACATTAGAATTGGAAAGACTTAATTTGAATTCTCGAGGTCGGGATCATCATTAGACTGGACAGAAACCTTAACTTTATTTTAAGGAATATCTGGGACATTCAAGTGAGAAGCCCGATTCTAACACTAGCTAAATGAATTTCCATAATATTTGTAAAGAGAGATCGGAGGCAAGACTGGATGGTCCGGAGACCCGTCATTGATTCGAACCCCTCTAATAAGAGATTAGAAAATAATTAACTAAGTGTGGGATCAGCTTATTTCATGATCGAGCAATCGATGTGTTACTAAAAGTCATTTGTGATCAAAGGACGTCGACTGAGAGTCAATTTTAAAGTCCCTTGACTTTGGTGATCGGCCAAAATATGGTGTCGACAGCTGCCCCTCTTTACATAATTTCTATTGAAGGGAATGAAATTTTTTTCATATAGAAATTATGTAAAGATTCAGACCCCTATTTTGGCCGGCCGGAGTATGGAAAATTAGAATGCTAAGAATCAAAATCAATCCTAGATCTAGGAACCAAAGGTTGAGGGCAGGAAATTAAAAAGCTAGAAATTAAAAATCAACTTGGATCAAGGAACCAGAGGTTGCTGATGTAAAAATTGAAATCAACTTAGATCAAGGAACCAGAGGTTGATAGTAAGCAATTAAGATCAACTTGGATCAAGGAACCAGGGTTGATAGTAAGAAATTAAAATGCTGAAAATTAAAATCAACTTAAATCAAGGAACCAGAGGTTGATAGCAAGAAATTAAGATGCTGAAAATTAAAATCAACTTACATCAAGGAACCAGTGGTTGATGGTAAGAAATTAAAATGCTTAAAATCAACTTGGATCAAGGAACCAGAGGTTGATAGCAAGAAATTAAGATGCTAAAAATTAAAATCAACTTAGATCAAGGAACCACAGGTTGATGGCAAGAAATTAAAATGCTTAAAATCAACTTGGATCAAGGAACCAAAGATTGATAGCAAAAATTAAGATATTGAAAATTAAAATCAACTTAGATCAAGGAACCAGAGGTTGATGACAAGAAATTAAAAGACTTAAAAATTAAAATCAACTTAGATCAAGGAACCAGAGGTTGATAACAAGAAATTAAAATGCTTAAAATCAACTTGGATCAAGGAACCAGAGATTGATAACAAGAAATTAAAATGCTGAAAATTAAAATCAACTTGGATCAAGGAACCAGAGGTTGATGGCAAGAAATTAAAATGCTAAAAATTATAATCAACTTGGATCAAGGAACCATAGGTTGATGACAGGAATTTTAAAATACTGGAAAATTAAAAATGCTGATAAAGCAAAGCAAACCCGATGCAAGATGTTCTTCTGATCAAAGTGTACTGAACAAGGTTCCAAAGATAGATGATTAATGGAGGACGAGCTCCAAGACTTTCGCCTACAATTTCCTTCTCTTACTCACTTCCCAAGACACCCTTTCTGGTTCCTTTGCAAAAAATGCCTTTGCAGGTTTTCACTTTCTCATCTTTTGCTAGGAGCGCCCTTTCAGGTTTTCACCCCTAGTTTTTTTTTTTTTTTAGGCAATCAATCATTTCCTGAAAATCTCATAGCAAAGTACATGAGGTTATCAATATTCAAATCCTAATCTTATGACAAAGTTTAAACAGATTAATAGCACATAAATAAAGGTGTAGAAGAAAGATGAAATTAGAGTATGGGTATATAAGTAAGATAAATTAGAAAGACAAATTAGAGTGTAAGAATGACTTTATTATAGCTTGAGAAAAAAAAGTACAGTTTCAAAGAAAAAGGGTACGAGAATGGATCCCACAAATTCCTCGTCGTTAACTTTGAACCCTCTCAACTGCCATTATTTCAAGTAACCTTTTGATGAAGATTCGTGCTGTGGTGACTTATTTCCTTTCTTGGTCTCATACTCCCTTCCTTATTTCTCCATTTTTCTGGTTCTAGGGGTGGCCTTTTGGGTTTTCACCCCTAGATTTTTTTTTTCAAGATGCCTTTTTGGGTTTTCACCCTTCACTCATTTTGCAGAGAGCGCTCTTGCAGGTTTTTGCCCTCCTTCACACATTTTGCTAGGAGCGCCCTTTCGAGTTTTCACTCATACGGTTTTTTTTTTTTTGGTATAATACCTTTTGACAGCATCTGCATTCACGGGTCTTAGGAGTTCTTCGCCATCCATGTGAGTCAATATTAGTGTGCCACCAGAAAATGCCTTTTTAACCACATAAGGTCCCCCATAAGTTGGCGACTTGCTCTGGGCATCATTTTGACTTGGGAGCATTTTTTTCAAAACCAGATCTCCCGGTTGGAATTCGCACAGGCGAACGCCTTTGTTAAATGCTCTTGCCATTCTTTTTTGGTACAATTGCCCATGACACGACGCTGCTAGCCTTTTCTTGTCCAGCGAATTCAATTGGTCCAACCTTGATTGGATCCATTCTGACTCATCGATTCCCGATTCTTTCAGAATTCTCAGGGAGGGAATTTCTACTTCGATAGGCAAAACAGCCTCCATTCCGTAAATCAATGAGTATGGAGTTGCCCCAGTCGATGTTCTTATGGAGGTCCGATAAGCATGAAGGGCAAAGGGAAGCATATCATGTTAATCCCTATAAGTGATGGTCATCTTGCTGATTATTCTCATGAGGTTCTTATTAGCGGCCTTCACTGCTCCGTTCATCTAGGGACAGTATGGCAAAGAATTGAGATGCCAAATTTTGTACTGGTCACATAAACTCCGGATTTTTAGACCATTTAAATTCTTAGCATTGTCCATGATAATTTCGCTGGGGAGGCCGTGTCAGCAGAGGATATTATTCTTAAGAAATTTTAGGAATGTATTCTGTGTGATCTGAGCAAATGGTGTTGTCTCGACCCATTTAGAAAAGTAGTCGATAGCTGCCAAGATGAACCTGTGCCCGTTGGATGCCTTGGGATTAATGGGACCAATCATGTCGATGCCCCACATTGCGAAAGGCCAAGGTGAGACAAGATTAAACAATTGATGAGGTGGGACATTTATCGGATCTGCATAGATTTGACATTTATGACACTTCTGAAAGTACTCAATGCAGTCTTTCTCTATAGTAGTCCAGAAGTATCCCCGTCTCATGATTTGCTTAGCCATCATATGCCCATTAGTTTGGGTTGCGTAATTCCCTTCATGAGTCTCAAAAAGGATCCTTCTCACTTCTTTTGCATCAACACATCTTAACAATTTGCCATTGGAGCTCCTTTTGTACAGAATTTCACCACTGGGGAAGTATCCCAAAGCTAATCTCCTAATCATTATCCTTTTGTTTCTGCTTGCCCCTGGAGGATATTCCCTGGTTTTGACGAAGACCTGGATATCATGATATCAGGGTTTGCCATCGGTTTCTTCTTCGACCATGAAGCAATAAGCCGGCTCACTCCTTGCTTTGATTTGCAACACCTGCGTTGCCTGTCCCTCCTCTATTTGAGCCATGAAAGCCAGAGTGGCTAAGGCATCAGCAAACTGGTTCTTGTTGTGACTGAGGTGAGTGAAAGAAATCTCTTCAAATTTCTTGATCATTTCCAGAAGGTATTTTTGCTATGGGATTAGCTTCGGATCTTTGATTTGCCATTCTCCCTTGACTTGATAAATGATCAAGGACAAATCTCCATACACCTCTAACTTTCTGACCTTCATTTTAATGGTGAACTGCAAACCCATCACACAGGCTTCGTATTCCGCGACATTGTTATTGCAGTCAAACCTCAGCTTGATAGCTATCGGGAAGTGTTTTCCGTCAGGGGATACCAACACAGCTCTGATCCCATTACCAAACAAATTGACAGCTCCGTCAAAATAATTTCCCATACATCGGTTGGTTCCTTATCCTTGCTGCTGACTTCATTAACATGCTCATCGGGGAATTGAAATCCAGAGCTTCATAATATTGGATTGGGTTTCCTGCTAGGAGATCTGCAATTACACTCCCTTTTACCGCCTTTTTGGTCATATAAATAATGTCATATTGAGAGAGTATGACCTGCCATTTTGCTATCCTCCCTGGCACGAACGGGCTTTCAAATACATACTTGATGGGATCCATTCGGGAGATGAGCCATGTCTTATGATTCAACTTGTAGTGTTTGAGCCGATTTGCCGTCCAGGTCAACGCGCAGCAAGTTTTCTCTAGGAATGAATACCTTGACTCGCAATCATTGAATTTCTTACTCAAATAATAAATGGTTTTCCCTTTTTGCCCTGTGTCATCGTGCTGTCCCAAAATGCACCCCATCGAACTCTATTGAACTGCCAAGTACAGAATCAACAGCCTTACTGCCACTGGAGGGACCAAAATTGGCAGGTTTGACAGATACTGCTTAATTTTCTCGAAGGCCTCTTGACAAACTAGATCCCATCGAGTGGTGTTGTTCTTTTTGAGTAGCTTAAAGATGGGCTCAGCTTTAGTAGTGAGGTTGGAAATGAATCTCGAGATGTAGTTCAGCTTTCCCAGAAAACTATGCACCTCCCTTTCTGTCTTTGGGGATGGCATTTCTTGAATGGCTCGAACCTTGTCTGGATCTACTTCTAGTCCTTTTTCACTCACTATGAACCCCAATAGCTTACCTGACCTAGCCCCAAACACATACTTGGCTGGGTTCAATTTCAGCTGATACTTCCTAAGCCTCTCGAATACTTTTCTTAACACTTGTACATGACTTTCCCCCTCTTTGGATTTAATGATCATATCATCCACATACACCTCCACTTCCTTGTGCATCATGTCGTGGAATAATGTGACCATGGCGCATTGATAAGTAGCCCCAGCATTCTTTAACCCAAATGGCATGACCCAATAATAGAATACCCCCCACTGAGTGATAAAAGCAGTCTTATCTTTGTCTTCTTCATCCATGGGGATTTGGTTGTACCCTGATGCCCCGTCAATGCATGAACATCTACCCAAACCTGCAGCGTTGTCTACCAGCACGTCTGTATGAGGGAGAGGGAAATCATCCTTCAAGCTCGCTTAGTTGAGATCCCTATAATCAACACGCACCCTGACTCTTTCGTCCTTCTTCATTACCGGGACAACATAGGCTATCCATTGAGGGTATTTGACCACTTCCAGGAATCCAGCATCATACTGCTTTTTAATTTCATCCCTAACTTTGAGCAGCGTGTCTGGATTCATTCTTCTCAACTTCTGTTTTACTAGAATCGTCTAAGAAATCAGAGGGATTTTATGCGTTACTATTTGAGGATCCAATCCGGGCATGTCGTCATAGCTCCACGATAATACGTCAATGAATTCTTTGAGCAAACTGACCATACCCTCTAACTCTCCACTTTCCACAACCTTAAGTTCCTTCCTCATTTCTTCAGTGCCTAGATTTAATGTGTGTGTTTCATCCCCATAAGGCACTAGGGAAGGTTCATCTCTTTTACCCCTTTCTTCTACAAGTTCTTCTTCAGAATCACTTGAAGTATTGGCAGTTATGGGAGTTTCAAAATTAACATAAGGAACTTCTGAGTTAATTGAATTATTGGGTGTGAGTCAGTTAATGTTCCTGAAGAGATGAGAGTGGAGTATATTAAAAGAATGGATTTTAAGGAAAAGAGAATTGGATGCAAAATGCGCTATTAATTCGTTAATTCATTTATTATAAAAAGGGTCCATTTACAATATTACACTTGTCACCATGGACAAAATGATCAAGTGCAGATAACAAAATATACTGTACTCGAGATTGAGCACAGGAATGTCTTCTGCTGCCCAATTATCTAGCTCTTGCCCCTCAGCACTTGGTGAGATCAGGGCTTCATATAGGGAGTCCAGTTGTATGACATCAATGGACGGCTCTTTGGGAAATTCTTCACCTGAATTCTCAATGGTCAGTTTGGTGAAAACATCTGTGATTTTCGAGACAACTTTCATTTTCCCGATTCTTTGGCCAAACCTTTGATCCCAGAGCATGTTCCTCATCCAGAATTGCCCATCCATAAGGGTATCTTCCTCATATCCCAGGCTGAAGCGGCCGATCTTCTGAATAGCCGGTATAGGTTCAACAATTCCCTGCAACGCGGCACCCAATCCCTTGCCCTTTTTGTATCCATTCTTAAGCATCACCTTTGCAACCATAGCCGTAGCCCCTTCTTCCCTTAGGGTAGCTTCTTGTAATTTGAGTTCCTGGAAAGAACTTTCCAAGGACTTTTTAGTTGTTTTCACATAAGGAACTGATTGTGGCTTAGTGACTAGAGTGGCTTCCTCTCCCTTTACGTTGATGATCTAGCCGCCCATGATGTTTTTAATTCTCTGGTGCAGGGTTGAAGGCACAGCATTTGCCAAATGGATCCAAGGTCTCCCCAGTAGCATGGTGTAGGCTGGCTCAATATCCATCACTTGGATGGTGACGTTCAAAGTACATGCCCCGACCTGGTGTGGCAAATCGATGTCCCCGAGTACTTCCCTCCTTGCACCGTCAAAGGCTCTTACCACCATGGCACTTTGGCATATATTTGATTGGTCAATAGGTAGTCTTCTCAAGGTGGCATTGGGTAAGACATTGAGAGCAGAGCCGTTGTTCAGAACCTTAGCAACTATGCATCCTTTGCATTTGACAATCACATGTAGAGCTTTGGTGTGCTTCAAGCCAGCTGGGTCTATCTCTTCTTCCGAGAAAGTGATAAAACTGGATGCTTGGATTTGCCCGACTATTTTCTCAAATTGCCTGTAACACCCTCCCTGTCGCAACTCCGTACATTCTACTGTTCCGGTAACCAGTGTCAGTCCGGACAGCTAGAACGTCTGGAAAAATATTTAAACTAAAGTGAGGAAGCATAATTAACTCAAATATTAATAAGAAAAATTTAGTAAAAATTTTATAAATAAAATACAACTAAGTCAAATGAGCCAGTGCCCAAGCGATGGGTAACCCAGTGGGAAGTTGCGGTTCTCGCAACTAGGAGCCCTAGATCTGAGAGAAAATTTATAAAATAATTTTTGGGACTCCAGAGAAGGGTTATTGAGGTTCCTATGGCATTAGAATGCCAAGAAAATATTTAGAAAAATTTTTCAATCGGTACAGACAATTTTGACTCGTTAAGCCAAACGGAGGGCATTTTGGTCATTTCGCCTTCAGAGGCGATTTTTGGCCGACTTGTCCAGTTAAGTAAATAATTATTATGACATAAAATATGAATAAATATTGCTAAAAATTAAATTGAAATTTGGTAGAAAAGAAAAGAAAAGAAAAATGAAGGAAATTAGGGATAATGACATCACATGATGTCATTTACATACCCTCCACCAATCACCATTCAATAAGCCTTCTTAAAACAATTAAAAGAGACAAAATGGACCCAAAAATTTTGGTGTTTTCTCCTTCTTCTTTAGCCAGCCGTGACTTTCTCCTTCTTCCTCCATAACTCTCATTCTCTCATACCTTCAATCTTTGATTTCTCACCCCAAGAACCTTAGGTCCCTTCACTAAAATTTGTCACCCAACCTTGCTAGAGTTTTTGGCAGCCAAGAAAACAAAAGAAAGTGGAAGAAAGTGAGGTGTGAACAAGCTTAGAAAATCACCAAAGAGGTTAGTGCCATAACTTTTGCTTTTACATCTTTCTAATCATGAATTTGAGCTAAGTTAAGTTAAAAATTTGACAAAAATTGAATAAATGAAGCATGGTTATATTCCATGAAGTTTTGGCAGCCTTGACATGAGTTAGGGTTAGGAGAAATCTTTGGTTTAAATTGACATATTGCTGCCCCTCTTATAAATTATATGATTAGTATAGCAAATTAGGAGTGGGATGCATGAATTAGAGCCTTGGTCAATTAGGGTTAGGGTTTTGGAGAGAAACTTGGTCCTTGCTTAGGTAATGGTGAATGAACATTTTAATGGTCAATTAGTGACCATTCGAGGTAAGTTGACCATGACTTAGAGTGAATTATAGCATTACAAACTGATTTGGTATGTGCCTAGTGAAACCAGCAGGGTGGTTGTGAGTCCAGCCTGTTTGGACTGCCATAACTCTGGCAGTGTAGGTTCAATTGGTATTTGGCCAATTTGACATGAAACTAGACACATAATGTCACAATTTTTGTGAAGAAACCATGCCCAAAAGACCAAAGCAAGTAGACCAAAAACTGGCCCCAATCCAGATGTCCTGCAACCAGATTCTGCAGAATGACCAAATGAACAGTAATTGTTCATTTGGCCATAACTCATTGTAGAATGGCCCAATTGACCTGAAATTTTTACAGTAACAAGTTAAGATATAGACCAACAACTTTTATGAATAAATCTACCCCAAATTATGACCAGAACCTATCCAACAAGGCAGTTGTAGTCACTGTTCACTGCACTGTAGATATGGTCAGTTCTGCAATTTTTCAATCCCACCAGCTGTGGTTTTTGGACCATAACTGAAGCTACAAAACTCCAAATGAAGTGATTCAAAAAACGAAATTCAACAAGACAAAATAAGGAACAACTTTGATGTTATCACTTTCTCAAATTCCTATTGAAACAGTAACTAATGGAACAGTAAAGTTAGGGTACAAAAACTGAAAATTCTGCTCCCTTAGTTTTAAGCTTAGAAATGGTATTGGTGATTAATTCCAACAAGTTTTGAATGCAAAATGTGGTACATTGGGAGTGTTAAAACCAATGTACCTATTTTCTATGCAAAAGTCAATATTTTTGTTGACTAGTGAAGTAAATAGTGACACCAAAACTTGAAATTCAAAAATTGAAGAATTGAAAAGTATCAAATGCCCTAGTATACCTAACAAGATTGGTTTAGATAGTTTGGCATGCCAATAGGGTTCAGTTAGCAGTACTGCACATGGCATTATGCCATTCTGTGATTTCATGGCTTTTAGCCATTCTGACATTGTGTTGATATTTGGCCTTGTGCCTATTGTCATTACAGCTTATTAGCTATTACATTTGCACAGGAGATGCATATGTGACCGATGGTATGACGGCGAGGTACTAGATACCCAATGCGGTTACGTTTATCGATCCGATGCGTCTAGTATAGGTTACTTGGGCAACCAAAAAAATGAAAGTGGATAAATTTAACGAAATAATGAATATAACAAGTACAAAACAAATAAGTCATCGATACATGCACTGCATGTTTACTTCCTGTTATTTCTTTTTATTTTATTATTGGCACCACTAAGCATTATTGCTTAGCACGTTGCTTTTACCACGCATAGGTTCTGGAGATACTGAACGAGAGCCTAGTAGACCACAGACTGGGTGAGACCTCCTGCAGCTCTACATAGTGTCCATGTCACCTCACCATCTACAGTGCATTGGTAGGACACTAGGCTTCATTTTGGTATTTTGTAACTAACTTTTATTTTCCTTTGTGTAAATGAAACTTATGTAATGTATTTTGATGTTCATGTAAATAATGAAAAATTATGGTTATGAATGGAAAAATTTGAGTATTTATTTATTGTTTATGTATATGAGTACCATGAGAAATGAATGATTGAGAAATGAAATTGAAGAATATTGAGATTTTGATATTGGAGTTTGAGAATGATTGAATATGATTATTGGAAGTGTTTTTCACAGGTTCCGAAGAACTGTTTTCTCCATTTTTAGCCGGTACTCTACCGGATTTTCTATAAAATTATCGGAACCTCAAATAAATTATAATTTTGATAAATGGCTTAAATAAATTATATTTCATAAATTATATTCAAAACTATGATAAAAAAATTAATTAAGATAAAATAGAGTGTTCCGGTACACCGTGTGACATAGCTTACTCGGATATACTGTAGACGAGTAAGGGGTGTCACATTGCCCCAGTGTAATATCGAGGTTTGCAAAGTCCTGATCCAAAATCTTCTGCAAGGCTTGGCGATACATCTTTGAACTCAGAATCAGTGATAGTAATGAAATTCGAGTAGGCGTCTTTCTCAATTGTTCAACGACGTCATACTCACTCTGCTTCATTATTTGAAGATCCAGCAGGTTCTTCCTTCTCGACTCTTATAGCCTCCACCTTCGTGTTTTCTTATGGCTCTCCCATTTTTACTTTCCCCTCGTTCTTTTCCCTCTCATCATTTCCATAACATCTCCCAGTCGTGTTATAAATTCTACCTCTTGCTCTGGTGGGGAGGAGTTACTGGTTGTTTTTGGGTTTGATTAGGGAGAAGTGTCATTGGATGGTCCATCATAAGTCATCTTAAAGTGCTCATGAGGAGCGAAACACGGTTTAGGAGGGGCTATAGGTAGAGTATGTGTATAGTTGAGGTTAGGAGCTGAGGTGCTACTAGATGCCTCTTGAGTGAAGACTTGGAGATTGTAGTTCCAAGGCACTGCATGGGTGTTTGTGACTAGGAGTTGGGGTAGGGTTCGGATGATTGTTAAGGGTGGCAATGGTGTTGGTGTGCTGGGAGCAGAAAAGGTTAATATGGGATAGGGAGTGGAGGCATTCAGCCAAACCTGGTTGTGTTTACTTCGCCCTCCAACTTCAGTCTCCGCTGACATCTCAAAGTTTTGAGTGACAGCATCCTCCGGACTTCCTGTTTGAACTCCTCACAATTTTGTAGCTCATCGTTAGCTGCTCCTCCGTGATAGGGGCATCCTGTATCACCTTCCGACCCCGGTGTTTGAGGGCAGAGGTAACCTTCCCTTACTGCCATTGCAAAAATTTCCTCGAAGTGAGGAATCAGTCAATCTACCTCCAAGGTTGACCTTTCTTCTTCAGAGTCTATCATGTTCACGCCATTGCCCGTACCATAATTAGGCAATGGGTTTGAAGTGACATTGGGGAGAGAACTGTTCCCTTCAATCTTTAGCCAACCATTTCTGATGAGGGCATGTACTCTTCCCCTGAGAGCTCCACAGTTGTCAATTGAGTGCCTGAGTGCCCCGCCATGATATTCACATCGGGCACTAGTGTCATACCACTTAGGATATGGTGGCTGAATCGGGTCCAGGGGAATATGCACTATCTGATTTATACCAAGGAGGTATCGGTATATTTCTCAAAGTGGAAGGGGGAGAGGTGGATCAGGATTTCTCGGTGGTCTAGGATTATTTTGGGGAGGAGGTGGTCTAGGTTGAACAGGTTGAGCAAGCGGTCTGGGTTGGTAAACTGCTTGCGGTGGATATTATGGGCGGAGGTGAGGATAATTTGGGAAATGGGGTGGAATGTTAGCTATCGTAAGGCCTTGAGTAGGAGGGTAGAGCCAAAAATTATTCTGAGAGAATGGAGGTTGGGTTTGTCGAGTGATGGAGTGTACATCACCCTCTTTTTTTTTTTCCAAAACTGGCAGTTTTCTTTACAGGATTCTTAGTTAACTCCTGTAACCGTCCTAACCTTAAGTTAGCTTCAATTCTTTCACTAGCTCGGATGATGTCTGAGAAGCTGTTGGAGGTGTTTCCAATCATCAGATTGAAATATGGAGCTTTTAATGTCTCAATGAACAGAGAGCAGAGTTCATTGTCAGTAACCGGAGGATATACCTCTGCTGCTTTCTCTCTCCATATTTGGGCATACTCTTTAAAGCTTTCCCTCTCTCTCTGCACCAGATTTTGGAGATCTCTCCTTGTGGGGGCGACGTCACAGTTAAATTTGTACTGTTTCAGGAAAGCGTAGGCCAAATCTTTCCAGGAGCACAGTTTGCTCCTATCCAGTTGAATGCACCATCTTAGGGCTGCCCTGGAGAGACTTTGGTGGAAGAAGTGGACCAGAAGTCTGTCATCTTCTATAAGGGTTAACATCTTGGCGATGTAAGTTGCCAGATGGATGCGGGAATCTGAATTTCTAATATACTTGTTGAAATCTAGAACTTTGAACTTTGGTGGCACCACCACATCTGGTACCAATTTCAGCGACGATATATCTACTGAGCCATACATATTCAGTCCCTCAATCGCTCTTAATCTGTCTTCTAGAGCGGATAACTTCTCATTCTCTCTTGTTTTACTTTCCTCTCCTACTGCATGAGCTATTCCCCCAGTTGGGAAATAAGGGGCAGGGTGGATTGGAGGGATTGGGATAGAATGGTGTAACTCGGCATTTGAGACAGTCGGGTAATAGGGAAAAGGTAAGTCATTATTTGGGAGAGTCGGATTGACTGTGATTGTCGGATCTGGAATGGGTGGTTGAAAAGTGAAAGAGGTTGAAGCTTGGTGTGAATCAACCGCTGTAGGTAGTGGGGGAGGTAGTGGCAAATTAGGTTCTAATGCAGGTTTATTTTGGGATATCTCCTTCATCAGTTTCATAAGCTCTGAGACTTGGTTTCTCAATTCGGAAACTTGTCCCTATAGGTTCTGGACTTGTTCCTGGTCTTCCATTATCTTTTTTGTTCGAGACCTTGTTAAGTACACTCGTCTTGGTTGAACTACTTGCTTGGTCAGGCTTACTTTGCTTGGAGCAATGTTGATTTCCTGTGAGGAGTAATTTTAAATTAGTTTGAAATTCTATTGGAGTCAGGGATCCTAACTGGACAAAGGATATGATGGCCTATAACCGCCAAAAAAGGAGTCTGCAGAAGGATAATTGTGTCAACTTTATCATGGCATCGCTCGATAGTCAGACGGTGAATGACTGGATCGAATGCGTGTATATGATACTTGTCCATAGGGCACATTCGTCTTTTCGTATAACCCTAGTGAGGATAATTCCTGCGAGAGTTACACTATTCATTCATATTTTGCTAGACAATGGTCCAAAGCAATCATTAATCAAATAGTTCATACATAGCATTCTTTACAATTGTCTAGGCTCAGGGAGACCTTTTAGAATGCAATGGCATCTTTTGAGGTACTCGTAGAGTCTTTCTTCTTGTTGGGCGGGGTTGAATGTTTTCAAAGCGTATTCAAATTCTAGCAGGAGCTCTTATTTTCCTTGCGCAATCATTCTTTTTAGCTGGTCAACATTTTCTCTCAGCTCTTGATGCAAGGTTGCTTGCCTTTCTTTTTCTTTTCTTTCTTTAGCATACTCTTTCAGAATATCATTGATAAGCTGTGCTTGCTCCTTTAATTCGAGCTTCTTCTTTTTGCCCTCTTGTCTATACTCTTCCATGAGTATCTCCTAGATCCCTAGAGCCAATGCCAATAAAGCTTGTTCCCATTGTCTGTTTTGGATGTATAGATCCAACTGCTTTTTGAGGTAGGTCCAATACCACCCATGTGTGTTTCCTTTGATAGTTTCTCTTGCCTTTGCTTGCTTAGCGGAGAGCCCCAACATATGTGCGAACCGTTTCTAAGTCTGCCTATGCTCGAGGTGTAAGTAGATCCAATTCTGTGCCTCATAAGGGATTTCTAGCAGCGCCTGATATTCCTCCATGGTGGGGGTCATATCAACGTCATTGAAGGAGAACACCCCGTACTTGGGATTCCAAATTGACAGCATGGCTTTTAGCACCAGAACTTGGACTCTGACCCGTATTAAGGTGGCAATCCTTCCATATATTTCCTCGAACTTTGCCTTGACATGATCGGGAAGCAATTTCCAACTGTTGGATAGACCCTCTAGACCGGTCATTCTGACATCGACCTTGCTTGGATCTAATGGAGGTAACAGGCCCGTGTCTGCCTCGATGGCATTACTCTGTGGGGACTATAAACTATGAAGTGGTTTGGACCATGGTCTAGCATTCTGTTCCTGTCTAGGAACTTCTTCCATTGATTGACTCGAGGATGCCATGTTAAAGTTTCCGTTTATCCTCTTATAGACCCTAATTGTAATGCCTGCAGAGAAAATTTATCAGCAGAACAAATTCAGGTAATCTTGGATTATACTATTGGCATGGTGATATCTATACACCTATCAAAGTAGGAAGATGTTTAGATCATCCTTACAGTATGATTCAAAATTACCCTTATGTCTAAAAATTAAAAAAAAAAAACTCAAACAGAGTAAGGTAAAAGTAAGCATGTCCCTTTTGTCCTAAAATAGGGAGAGTCCTAGTACCAGGTAAGTACTATCTAATTGGATAGTTCTATCTTACAAGGTAGTTTGCTATAGCTTTCAGCTAATGTGATAGTTTAGCTCAAGGTCTAATTTTCTAAAAGTCACAGGTTCGCAAATCATCTCTACTGTAAACAGTAGAGCCCCATTCCACCACCATGATACTAACGGGAGAATTCCATGGGTATCACTGTAAATGGAACAAGTTCCAATCTGAGCAGAAGTCTTCACGGATACTAACGGGGTAAAACCCATGGGTACCGCTACATGACTCCCTCTTATTTTCTAAAAGGGTAAGAAAGCCCGGGTATAGGGCTGAAGTGTGTGAGGACATTGTGTAAGTACTCAGTATGTGAAGGGACACATTTACCTCTTCCCTTTATCGGGAGGGGGGGGGGGGGAGAGTTTTCTTTTGGACGAAGATTGCTGTGGGATAAATAAGATAATCAAAACAAATAAAATGGTTAGAATAGCAACAATTAATATATAAAAACTTTCGAATTTTATACGTTAGGCCCCCTAATTACGATTTAATTTACAAGAGCACAAAATTAAATCTGCTTTTGGACCTCTAATCCGGGGTTAGGGTAAAATGTAAGTCCCCAGTGGAGTCGCCAAGCTGTCGTAAGGGTTTTTGTGGTCGCCTAGACGAACACTCACCGAAGTGGGAAAAGTGAGGATTCACCACTTTAATTTTGAGGGAAATTAAAGAAAACCATTTGTAATAAAATTTAAAAAGGAGACCACTTCGAAAACAGAGATTCTAAGTTCGAGGTCTGTATAAGGGTGGGGAAGGTGTTAGGCACCTCACCTCGTCCCTTAATAAGGGCAAGCAGATTTAATATTGTGCTCTTTATAAATTAAAATTGATAATTAGGGGGTCAGGATGACAATGTTAATCCTTTGTATGGATAAAAGGAATATTTGATATTTCACTATTCAGGGCTGCTTAAGAACATGAGTGCATGAGATGACCCTTAGTGAGTAGGCGTCAAGCAGCGCATCTTTGTTTGGGGTTTACTTTGTATATTATGATATCTTAATTCAGGCTTTAGTTAAGAGAATTCGGGTAAGGACTTTCTCCCGATCTCTACACATTTTATTAAAATTTGGCTAAGAATTGGGTAAGAACTCTCCCCCGATCTCTTAAAGTATTCTTGTTTAAAATTTAAGCGAAGGATCTCGGATAAGAACTCTCCTCCAATCTCTACATATTTTGTTAAAAATTTTGATTGAGAATTAGGTAAGAACTCTCCCCCGATCTCCTAGAGTATTTTATTTAAAGTTTAAGTGGGAAATTTCGGATAAAAACTCTCATCCGATCTCCGCCTATTAAAATTTTAACTGAGAATCGGGTAAGAATTCTCTCCTGATCTCTTAAAGTATTCAATTTGAAGTTTTAAGTGGAGGATCTCGTATAAGAACTCTCTTCCGATCTCCACACATTTTGTTGAAAATTTTGGTTGAGAATTAGGTAAGAACCCTCCCCCGATCTCTTAAAGTATTCGGTTTGAAATTTTAAGTGAAGGATCTCGGATAAAAACTCTCCTCCGATCTCCACACATTTTGTTGAAAATTTTGGTTGAGAATCAGGTAAGAACTCTCCCCCGATCTCTTAAAGTATTCATTAGGATCGCATATCGTAAGGACTTTAAACTAAAGATTCTGGTCGAGCTGGGGCGCAAGAAATCGATGCAGAGCTTATCCTAACCCACAGAGCCTTATAACTAGAGGGTGAATACAAAACTAAACTTCTCATCGATCTCTTATGTGATCGCCTTATCAGAACACTTTGGTTGGCAATATCCGATCTCTTTTAGTTATTAGTTCAGGGCCTGATCCTATCTCTGTTCCCGCTCTATTATGTTATCTCCACGGCTCATTTCATAGCCCGACCTCATTACTTTTTTGTTTGACCTACTATTCGACCTATTGTTACACATATCCTTTTTATCATTTTTATTTAATTGAAAATTCTCACATTGAAACATTCCTGCTTACATTCTTTTGAGTATCTACAAGTTGCCTGTGAATTGAACGTCTACTCTTGAAGGAAATGAAAAATAAATAAAGACACAGGAAATAATTGTTTGACTAGATAATCTATTTTGAGATTTTAATGCAACTGGACGTAGAAGAAATTTCAAAAGAAAGCTGGAGAAAATAAACAAGGGTATTCGACAAAATGATAGTTTAGATGCTTACCTGTGGGGAGTTAAAGAGACAGATGGAATGACTCCAGAATCCTCAAGTATTGCAGAGCTGAAAGCTATCGGCTGAAAGACTAATGCTAACTTCGGAGTAACGGGAACCAGGTCGGAATGCAGTTGAGTCGAATCGACAGGAAGCAGGTCAGAATGCAGTTAAGCTTGGACAGTAATTTACTGATGTTAGGGCAGTGAAGACAAAAATGGACGAAAAGGAAAAATGGTTTCACAGAGTAATGAAAAAATGTTGAAAACGAAGAATTTCAGGGTCTAGAAATCCTTCAAATAAGATACTTAAGAAAACTGGTTTCTAAAGTTTCTCAAAAGCTCAAAATGGAAAAGTAGCAAGACTGAATCAAATTTTAGAGTCTTTCCACTATAATCACCACCACCCTTTTTTTTTGCCCGTCCCTTCTACAGTATTGCATGCAGGTATTTATAGGGAACGGGTGATCATTATGGAGGGTCAGGATCTCATCAGGGGAGATGGAGGGTTTAGATTCAAAAGGACACAATCCGATGCCTTAGAATTAAAGAGAATCAAAATGGAGGATTGGGATTTTATTCAGAATATCCGTCCTTTCTTCTCTTAATCCAACGACTCAGGGTCTTGCCTTACAAGTTAGATCCGAAGGCTGAGAATAAAAAGCACCTAACTTGTCGTCTACTTTTTCATCCAAGGGCTCCGATTCCGTCCTTACAAGTATGATCAACGGTGGAGATTGAGGTGTACAGGACTGCCATAATTGTTTTGGCGTCTGTCAGCTAGGTGAGCATTTCTGCAAATGAGGCGTGCGTTGAAGATTTGATTACGGCTGCAACACTTTAACTAACTCGGCTCTGATTATGAAGAGAGTTATTTGAAAGCTATTTAACCTCTCCGTGCTTTCCGATCTCTATTCCTTCCGACCTCTCTATTATGACCTTCTTCTTTTCCGATCTCTTCATATCGAGCCCCCCATCGCTTCCCTTTCTCTCCTATTCTAGATTCTTCCTTTTTATCTGACCTGCCTTAGTCAAAGCAATTAATTCTTCAGTTACCGATCCATCCGCTTCGGTTTCTGCATGCAATAAATGCTAAGGCCCTATATATATACACCAACGAGAAATCCCCTTCACATTTCACTCCTCCTCCTTCAGTTTCTCCATTTCTCCAATTCTAGTATCTCCGGTAATAATTCTGACTATGGTGATTGCTTTTGATCTTTTTTCGACTGTTTTCTTCGCCCTTCACCTGAAAATTTATGATCCTAGTGATCAGAGAACCATGAGGACAACATCTAATGACAGTGAGGGAACCGGACTAATTTACCAATCTAGATCGAAAGTGACGAACGTGCCAATTTCAAATTGGTCTATCGATGTAATGGGTGGACTGATTTCGAGCAAGAGAATTGCTAATTTCAATCTTAATGTTGGTGACCGCCTCTTGAAGTTCATTTGGCCCCTTACCACATCGGTCGTCCCGACTGTAGCTCGATTCTGGTCGATGACATCGACGATGACTCCACTCACTATCATGAGAGTCATAGTCACCCTATATGAGCTGCACATCTATCTAATACTTATGGTTGGCTTTTTGATCAAACACATCTTTTGATTCAGCCACAAGATTAGGCTTTGACATAGGACATTATTTTGTAAGATGTAGTGCTGATCTTTAGAGATCGCCCAAATGATGTAACCCGATATTTAAAGATTTCCCCAATGATGTAATCCGATCTCTTGAGATCGCCCAGATGATGTAATCTAATCTTTTGGAAATGAAATGATATTTTATTTGAAGATTTTTACTTTATTATTGCATTAGTTACTTTTTTGATCTCTGATATGCATATCTGATCTGATCCCTAAACGAATCTCCATTAGCCGATCCATGATTTAGGAAGTTTGTCCGAAATGAAGACCTCGGCTAACAGATCTTATTTATTTGATTTTTTTTTTATTCTGTTTCTAGAATCTTCTTGCGATGTATCAAGAAAGTGACTGGTTCAGCTAACCGATGCGTCGCTTGGGACTTTGCGAGCATTTAATTCTCAGACGGATATAAATAGGGGCGAGGTGAGTCAGTCATTTCCTTATGTCATTTTCAGAACCTTTCTTAGCAATCCCAAAGTTTTCTCTCATTTTCTCAAGTTTTTCGGCACCGATCATATTCCGGTAAGGATTTTGGTTATCTTTTTGGTTAATTTCTTTTGTTTTCCTTGAAAATGAGTTGCGCCAAGGGTCAGAGAGCTGCTAGCCCACCTTCCATTCACATCTCGTGGACATTGGATGAAGTTGAGATAATTAGGCCAAGTGGATGACCTGAACCTTCTGCAACCTTCATCCCAACTCCTGGTCAGGTGGCTTAATCCAAATGGGCCTCTACTTTGGGGAAAGAAAATCTCCCTCTGGATGAATTTCCATTAGTCCTTAAAGAAACCGGCCTGCAGTCTATTAATCAAGAGATGAGGAGGCCATAGTAAAGGAATTGAAGGAGCAGGCGGACACCCATAAGTATTCTTGCCCATATGCCGTAATGGCCGAACTGTGGTGGTGGCTAATGCAGATGATTGCGAATGAGGACTATGAACTGCAGCTCTTTGACCTTGGACCAGGGATTGGTATAACCTAAATCTTTAGCCTCCTGACTTAGGTGATCTCACTAACTATTTTTTCGTGCAGGATTGGCCAGAGCCAAAAGGCGCAAAGGAGAGTCGCAAGCGAAAAAGAAAGGTCTCCCGAAAGGTACGAGAAATGAAGATCACCGTGGCATCTTAGACGCCAAGGCGAGATTCGGGAGAAGTGTCGAGCTCTTCGTCCCGTCCTTCGAAACAACTGCTCCCAGAAGTGGAGATCGCTCCTTCCCCTCCTCGATAGGAAGAACTGCTACCTTCGCTTATTCCCTCAAGTGTTGAGGGAGGATATTCTCAACCTACTGTAAGAACCCTTTCCCGTGGTGCCCAGGTCCTCATTCATTCTCTAGAGAATAACAGATCAGTTCGGGGGAATCCGGGCTTGGCCAAAGTTCTGGGTGCCACCATATGCCTCCAGGATGACCGGAATAGGCTGACCCTGGATAGCCTTGATAATCTCTTGGCTCAAACGATGAGCTTGAGCGTAGAGAGCCTGGTGAACCAACACATAATCAGGGAAAAGGCTCATCTCCTGAGGCAAGAAATTTTGAAGGCAGTCTAGGACACTGCTTCTGCCCAAGCCCAACTTTTATCCGCCCAGGACTATATCACTGAGATTGAGGGTCAGATGAAATCCTATGAGGACAAAATAACTGAACTGGAGCAGGAAGTAGAAGAAGCTCGGGCCCTCTGAACTGCTGATGTCACTCACCTTACCGAAGAGATCAGAGTGAAAGAAGAAGAGGTTGTGACGAGGGAAGCTGGCGCCTATGTGAATGCACATGGTGATCTGCTGGCTGAGATCGAAAGGCATTATCCTGGGGAAGACTTCTCTTGGATGGTGGATCTAGCTCCTAGAGATGAAGAGGAGAGCGAGGAGGAGCCCGAGAGAGAGGGAAGGGATGAGAGAATTGATAATGTATCTGGGGAGCAGGCTAGGGGAGACCCTCTGCCAAATGACTTGTAAATTTTTATTTTGAAATGAATTGAAGCCCTTTCTTTTGTTCAATTTCCTGATGAGATTGGAAAGCGTCCCAATTGTAATAGTACTTGATTGTTTGAACGTATTAGAACATTAAACTTTAAAGCAACTATTAACCTAAGTATAAGAGATTAGAAAGACATCACTCGTAAGCATGAGATCGGCCTAAGCCATGACCAAACACCAGGTAAAACTTTAGAACATTAGAATTGGAAAGATTTAATTTGAATTCTTGAGGTCGAGATCATCATTAGACCGGACAGAAACCTTAACTTTATTTTAAGGAATATCTAGGACATTCAGGTGAGAAGCCCGATTCTAACACTAGCTAAATGAATTTCCACGATATTTGTAAAGAGAGATCGGAGGCAAGACTGGATGGTCCAGAGACCCATCATTGATTCAAACCCCTCTGATAAGAGATCGAAAAACAATTAACTAAGTTTGGGATCGGTTTATTTCATGATCAAGAAATCAATGTGTTCGGAAAAGTCATTTGTGATCAAAGGACATCGGCTGAGAGTCGATTTTAAAGTCCCTTGACTTCGGTGATCGGCCAAAATATGGTGTCGACAAGGGGTAGAAGACCTGCAAGGCCTGATACCGTGGTCCATCACAGAGGCCTACTATAGAGACTGCTAAGAGGTAAAAGGTTAGGGTAGCACCTCGTGCTTATGCTATGAGAGCTCGAGAGGAGCCAGAGCCAACTAATGTCATAAGGGGTACCTTCTTACTTCATAATTTATCTGTGTGTGCTTTAATTGATCCTAGTTCCATGCACTCTTATGTGTGTATGACACCATTAGTTAGTAGAGAGGTACAGATAAAGGAGTTAGAGTAGGACATATTGGTTACTAACCCTTTAGGCTATAATGTCATGGTGAAGAAGGTCTATAAGGGTTGTCCTCTGCGGATACAGGGTTATGAGTTTCCAGCTGACTTGATTGAACTATCATTCCATGAGTTTGATGTGATATTGGGAATGGATTGGTTAACACGTCATTAGGCAATGGTGGATTATCGACTGAAGAGGATTTCATTATAGACAGCAGATGGGGATGAGCTTACAGTTGTGCGTGAAGGAATGGGTTGTCTTTTGACTATTATATCAGCCACAGCAGTCAGAAGAATTATAGGGAAGCGTTGTGAAGCTTTCTTAGCACATGTGGTTGACACCAGGAAGACTAGCCCAAGTGTACAGGAGATCCCCACTATATGTGATTTTCCAGATATATTTCCAGAAGAGTTGTCTGGTTTACCACTTGAAAGAGAGGTGGAGTTTGTTATAGAAGTTATGACGGGTATTGCACTAATCTCCATTGCTCCATATAGGATGGCACCTACTGAACTGAGAGAGTTGAAAGTTCAGTTACAGGAGCTACTGGATAAGAGTTTCATATGGCCTAGTGTGTCACCCTAGGGAACACCGGTGTTGTTTGTGAAAAAAAAGGACAGTACCCTTCCGCTTTGTATAAACTATCGACAACTGAATAAGGTGACTGTGAAAAATAAATATCCTTTACCACAGATAGATGATCTGTTTGATCAGCTAAAGGGAGCCGGTGTATTCTCCAAGATAAATCTCAAATCAAGCTATTACCAGCTAAGGGTGAAGGCGGCAGATGTTCCTAAAACTACTTTCAAGACTCAGTATGGATACTACGAGTTCCTAGTGATGCCATTTGGGCTGAAGAATGCACTAGCAGCTTTCATGGACCTAATGAACTGTATCTTCCATCCCTACTTAGATCGATTCATAGTGGTCTTCATAAATTATATCTTGGTGTATTCTAAGAACCGAGAGGAGCATGATGAACACCTAAGAGTGGTACTACAGACACTGTGGGAAAAGCAGTTATATGCCAAGCTGTCCAAGTGTGACTTCTGGTTAGATGAGATATCTTTCCTTAGGCACATTGTATCAACATATGGGATCAAGGTAGATCCAAAGAAGATTGAAGCAGTAGTTGAATGGAAGCCTCCCAGGAATATAACAGAGGTCATAAGCTTCTTGGGGTTAGCTGGGTACTACAAGAGATTTGTGAAGGGATTCTCCCTTATAGCAGCCCCACTAACTAAGCTGCTACATAAGAATGTTAAGTTTGACTGGAATGACAAGTGTTAAATCAGTTTTGAGAAACTGAAGGCTATGCTCACAGAAGCTCCAGTATTCACAATAATATTTGCATTGAAGATATGGAGGCATTACCTATATAGTGAGAAGTGCTACATATACACGGATCACAAGAGTCTGAACTATTTGCCAACCAAGAAGGAACTCAATTTGAGACAGAGGATGTAACGCCCTCACTTTAGATAGCCCGTACATTCTACTATTTTGATGACTAATGTCTGTCTGGATAGCCAGAATGTCTAGAACTATATTTAGACTAGAGTGAGGAGTCATAAATAGAACAAATAATGGTAAGAAAAATTAAGGAAAAATTTTAGAAATGAAATACAACAAAGTTAAATGAGCCGGTACTCCGGCGATGGGTGACCTAACGGGAAGCGACTAAAAAGACAGTTGTCGACCCTATACCTGTGGGAAAACCCTGTGAAATAATTTTTGGGACTTCAGTGAAGAGTTTTTGAGCCTTCAATGGCCTTAGAAGGCTAAGAAAATGCTAAGAAAATTTATTCAATCGGTACAGACAATTTTAGTCTGTTAAGCAAAATAGAGGGCATTTTGATCATTTCGCCTTCAGAGATGATTTTTTACTAACTTGTCTATTTAAGTAAGTGAATTATATGACATAAAATATAAACAAATATTGATGAAAAATTAATTAAAAATAAATAGAAAGAAGAATAAAACAAAAATGAAATAAATGGATTTATTACATAAGTATGACATCATAAGTATGTCATTAAAAAGCCCTCCACCAATCACAACACAACAAGCTATTATAAATCAAATAAAAAGAGATAAAATGAGGTAAAAATTAAAAACAAAATCTGCACTTTGTCTTCCGCAACAAGCCAAACTCCATTCTTTCACTTTTTACCATTTTCATTCAATCTTCTCACTAGAAAATCTCTTGAAAAATCACCATAAAATCCTAAGCATGCTTCACTAAAACTTCTCCTCACACCGTAAACCATCTCTAGGTAGCAATTAGAAGAAGAAATTAAGAAAATTGACAAGCTCAAGTTGGATCTTAATAGAGGTTAGTGTCCAATTTCTTCTCTCTCTCACTCAAGTCATGTTTAAGGACATGATATGAGTTGAAATTATAAGAAAATAGAATGAAATTTATATGTATGTATCCCCATGATTTTGGCAGCCTTGGGATGGTTAGAGTTTGATGAATTTCTTTGAATTAAAGTAGTATGCTAGCTGCCCTTGACATGAATTTCATGATTAGAACATGAATTGTAGGTGTAATGCATGAATTGAAATTTGAGAATTTGGGGTTTTGAGTAAAATTAGGGTTTTTGTCATGTAATGGTTGATGAACATTTTAAAGGTCAATTAGTGACCATTTAGTAAGGTTTGACCATAAAATGAGGCAATTTGTGGCATTGGATTGTGAGTTGGGTAGGCTACCCTTTGTGATCCATTCTGGACCACTGGAGTCCAGTGTGGTTGGAGAGCCTTAACTAAACTTGTGTAGCTCCAATTGGTGTAAGACCAATTAGAGGTGAAACTAGACACATAATGCAACATTTTTAGTGAAGAAACCATGCCTATAAAACTAACTTAGGTTGACCTAAAAATGGACCTAATCCGGGTAACACACATGCTGCCCTAGAAAAGTGATCAAATGAATAGTGTTTGTTCAAATGGTCATAACTCAGTGTAGAAGTGTCCAATTGACCTGATTTTTTGTCAATGGAAAGCTTAGACAATTAAGAACAATTTTAATGAAGAACACAAGTTAAAATTTTGATCATAACTTATCTGAAATGCTAGCCAAAGTCAGGGTACCAAAACTACCAGAACCAAATGGTGCCCAGAAATTCTGGGTACTGACCAATCCAGCCAATTATAGTTAAAGGCCATAACTTGAGCTACAAAAATCTAAATGGAGTGATTTAAAAAGGGAATTAAAGAAGACACAATAAGGAACAACTTTGATAAAGAGAGTATAGCCAAATTTTTACTGTAGACAAGCTTAATGGAATAGTGAACCAAAACTGAAAATTTAAGATTATGTCCATTGGGCTTAGAATTGAATTTGGCAACCAATGCCAACACATATAATATTCAAAATGTGATATGTTGGTGTCATTAGAACTAACATACCCATTGATTATGAAAAAGTCAACATTTTGGTTAACTAGCAAAATGAATAGTAACCAATGAATATCAAATGCAAAGAATTACATAATAAAATTTTATAACATGCCCTAATATGCCTAGTGTGATTGGTTTGGATAGGTTGGCATGCCAATAGGGTTCTGATAGCAGTACTGCATATGGCATTGTGCCATTCTGTGATTTATGGCTTTTGTGGCCATTCTGTGATATCATGGCTTTAAGCCATTCCGACACTATTGAGATATTTGGCCTTGTGTCCAATGATTACTATGGCTATTTAGCTATTCTATTGCGCACCGAAAGACACTTTGTGACTGATGGTGTGATGGCCCGAGGTACTTGGTACCCAGTGCTAGTTTACCCGTTTATCCAGTCCGGTCAACTGTATAGTTTACTTGGGTAATTAAATTAAGTCTTAATAAATTATTAATAAAAAATTTTAGTCTGTATAAAATATTAACAACAAATCTGCATAAGCATTTATTTTATTTTATTTCAGTTTATTTTTATTTTATATTGGCACCACTAAACTTTATGCTTAGCGCGTCGCTGTTTGCCACGCGTAGGTACAGGAGTAACAGAGAGAGATCCCAGCAGACCCCAGACTGGGAAGGAGTCCCGATCTGCATAGAATCAGAGTCACCTCTCATCTGCAGTGCATCATTAGTAGGACCCTTAGGTTCCTTTCGGATTTTGTATTTGCATTTTGTAGTAAATATTAGTTTTGATTTGTAAGTTATGAATTCATGTACATTGTAAACTTATGTAATTATATGTTGATGTAAATATTTTGTAAATTTTTGTTAATTAATAAAATTTGAGTATTTCTTATTAAATTTGAGCCTGAATGTGACATGAACTGAAAGAAAATGAAATTGTGGAATTGTGTTGAAAAATTTAGACGATTGAAAATTTTTTTATGATTATTTGGAGTTGTGGACTTGAAAAATATATTGGGAGTGTTCTTTTTCAGGTTCAGAAGAACTGTTTTTTCAAATTATAGTCGGCAGTCTACCGGATTTTCTATAAAATTTACAAAAATTGGGAATTAAATAAAATTTCAATAAATGGCAAAAATTTCACTTAGTGAATTTAATAAAAATATTAAGAAATAATAAATTGATTTGGAATATGGAATAAGACAAGATAAGGTGTTTCGACACTCTATGTGACATGCCTTGCTCGGCTACACTTTAGATGAGTAAGGGGTGTTGCAGAGGAGATGGATTGAATTCCTTAAGGATTATGACTATGTGATCGACTACCACCCTGGGAAGGCAAATATAGTGGCCGATGCATTGAGCAGGAAGTCCATGATGGCTTTGAGATCACTGAATGCTCGGTTGTCTCTAGTACAAGATGGGCCTATTTTAGCTGAGTTGCATGTAAAGCCAAATTTGCTACAGCAAATACAAGAAGCACAGATAAGGGATGAAAAGCTGATGACAATTATGGGCAGAGTTAAAGAGGGGAAGGAGATGGGTGCCTACATTATAAAGGTAGAATATGTGTACCAGGAGATAAACAACTAAAGAAGAATATCTTGAAAGAGGTGCACAGTAGCTTCCATGCTATGCACCCAGGAAGTACTAAGATGTATCATGGTCTGAAGACATAGTATTGGTGGCCTAGAATGAAGAGAGAGATTGGTGATTTTGTGACCAGATGTCTGACATGCCAGCAGGTTAAAGCTGAGCATCAGGTTCCATCAGGGTTGCTGCAACCCATATCTATACCAGAGTGGAAATGGGACCACATCACCATGGATTTTGTCACTGGGCTACCATTAACACAGAACAAGCATGAGACTATATGGGTGATTATGGATAGATTAACGAAGTCAGCTCACTTCCTACCAGTTAGAGTCAACTGCTCACTAGAGAGATTAGCAGAAATCTACATAGTTGAGATAGTGCGGTTACATGGAGTGCCAACATCGATCATATCTGATCGAGACCTGATATTTACTTTGAGGTTTTGAAAGAAGCTATAGGAAGCATTAGGCACTCAACTACACTTCCATATGGCTTTTCATCCTTAGACGGATGGATAGTCTGAAAGGGTGATTCAGGTAACCCTTAAAACTTAGTGAATTGCTATAATTGTTAAAGAAATGATAATAATGACATGACATGAATGATATGATAGGTATTTGAGGATATGCTTCGGAGCTGCATTATTGACTTTGAAGGAAGTTGAGAGAAGTACCTTCCTTTAGTAGAGTTTGCTTATAATAACAGCTACCAAGCCAGCATAAAAATGGCTCCATATGAAGCATTGTGTGAGAGGAGATGCCAAACTCCCTTATGTTGGATAGAGATGGGTGAGGAGAAAGTAGTAGGCCCAGACTTGGTGAGGCAGACTAAAGAAAAAGTGAAACTCATCAGAGATAATTTGAAAGCCGCCTCAGATAGACAAAATTCATATGCCGACCTGAGGAGAAAGGACATAGAGTATGAGGTTGGCGATAAAGTGTTTCTCAAGGTATCACGTTGGAAGAAATTACTAAGATTTGGTAAGAAGGGTAAGTTAAGCCCTAGGTTTATTAGTCCATAAGATGTCATTGAACGTGTGGGTCCAGTAGCCTATAGGATAGCTTTACCACCTGAGCTAGATAAGATTCACAACGTATTCCATGTGTCGATGCTCAGAAGATACAGATTAGATCCTTCACATGTCATTTCAACAGAAGAGATCATTATATAACTTGATTTGACATATGAAGAAGAACCAATCAGAATCTTAGCACGGAAGATCAATGAACTCAGAAATGAGAGGATCCCACTAGTAAAAGTTCTTTGGAGACACCAAAATATAGAAGAGGCGACATGGGAGAGAGCGAAAACAATGAGGCAGCAGTTCCCTCAACTCTTCACATCAGGTAAATTTCGAGGACGAAATTTTATTTAGAGGGAAAGAATTATAATGCCCTCACTTTAGGTAGTCTGTACATTCTACTATTCCGATAACTAATGTCTGTTCGGATAGGCAGAATGTCTGGAACTACACTTAAACTAGGGTGAGGAGATTTAAATAGATGAAATGGATATGAATCACTTAAATAGGTGAATAGTGAAACTCGTCAGATGCTAATAAAACAGAGGAGGCTCTAGCCTGGTCTCCATAGAAATAAATTGGGATAAAAAAAATTTTCACACATGGATAACATGAGTAAATGAATATTAAAATTAACAATGAACATGACAAGACAAGATAGGGTGCTTCGACACTGAATGTGGCACACTTTGCTTAGCTATACTGTAGATGGGTAAGGGGCATCACATTGATGAAAGTTGCCTTATTGCATTTTATAGGATAAAAGAAGCCCTCATTCGAGCACTATTAATGCGACCACCAGATTGGGAGCTACCATTCGAAATAATGTACGATGCCAGTGATTATGCAAAAGGGGAGGTGTTTGGATAGAAGAAAGACAAGAAAATTCATGCCATCTACTATGCAAGCAAAACACTTGATAACACACAAGTCAACCATGCAACCACAGTAAAAGAATTTCTAGTTGTTGTGTTTGCAGTTGAGAAGCTCAGATCTTATTTGGTAATTTGGTTGGCTCCAGAGTTGTCATTTACATAGATCACGCTGCCATTAGGTGCTCTGAACAAGAAAGAAGTAAAACTAAGGTTGATCAGATGGATTCTACTTATGTGAGAATTCGACCTTGAAATTAAGGATAGAAAAGGAACCGAGAATATGGTAGCTAACCATCTATCTAGGCTCAAGCGAAAGGAACATGAGGATAGCTTAGATGACCTGCCAATTGATGATTCCTCTCCAGATGAAAATTTGTTTATAATCTCCCAAGCCCCTTGGTATACTGACTTTGTTAATTATCTTGTTTGTAGGATTTTACCACCCAACTTGTCCTACTAGCAAAGGAAGAAATTCCTACATGATATGAGATATTATACATGGGAGGAACCCCTGCTGTACAAAAGATGTAATGATGGTTTGATAAAAAGATGCATACTAGAGGAAGAAGCAAAGAGTATCCTGCAACACTGCCACTCATCACCTTATGGAGGACACCTTAGTACAATAAAAATATTAGCTAAAATTTTATAAGCTGGGTTCTACTGGCCAAATCTATTAAAAAATGTGCAATCCTTTGTGCTGACATGTGATCAATGCCAAAGAACAGGAAAGATCCCAAGAAGGCATGAAATGCTACTGCACGGTATACTCAAAATAGAGTTATTTGATGTATGGGGAATAGACTTCATGGGTCCATTCCCATCTTCATTTGGAAACTAGTATATTCTGGTTGGTGTTGAATATGTATCAAAATGGGTAGAAGTAATAGCCACGCTAACAAACAATGCTAGAGTAGTGACCAAATTCCTCAAGAAGTACATCTTCACAAGGTGTGGCACCCCAATCATCAGTGATGGAAGAAGTCACTTCTGCAGCGAGCAATTTGAGATATTACTAAAGAAGTATGGAGTGACTCATAAAGTGGCAACACCTTATCACCCTCAAACCAGTGGTCAAATGGAAGTTTCAAATAAGGAACTCAAGCAAATCCTTGAGAAAACAGTCAATTGCTCAAGGAAGGATTGGTTTTTAAAATTAGATGATGCATTATGGGCCTACCGCACTGCATATAAGACTCCTATTGGAACAACCCCCTTCCAATTGGTTTGTGACACCCCTTACCCGTCTACGGTGTAGCCGAGCAAGTTATGCCACTCAGTGTGCCGGAGCACCAATTTATGTTTCTATTACAATTTATCCCTTTATAATTCATTTATTTTCAATTTTGATAAATCTGAATTTATCCGCAAATTTCATAGAAAATCCGGCAGAGTGCCGGCTGTAAATTGCAAAAATAGTTCTTCTGAACCTGTTTAAAAACACTTCCAAAATAATTTTCAAATCCAAACTCCATTTTTCACATTCAACTCAATCTCAAAATCTCAAATCACAATACTATTTTCAAAACTTTTCTGTTCACTTCATCATTTGAAGCATATTCACAATAATTCTAAACATTTCATTTTTTCAACATACGTAATGCAGAAAACCTCAATAATATGAAATTTCATATATTTACATTAATACATAATTACAGGAGTTTATAATTACAATCCAAACCAATACAAAATGCAAAATACAAAAGGGCCACCTATAGTCCTAATGTCCTACCATATGCAGTGCAGATGTGAGGTGACTCTGGACTCCTGATGCAGCTCTGAAGACTCACCCCGTCTGATGCCTGCTGGGCTCCCCAGCTAGGTCTCCAGTACCTGTGCATGGCAAAAGCGACGCGCTAAGCAATTCTGCTTAGTAGTGACAATATAAAATAAAATAAAATATGATAAAACAAAGATGCAGAATGTGTGTTTACAATTTTTGGTAGACTTAACTTCTGATATTATTTGCATTATTATTCAATTAAAATTTTGATAAGGTTCTTTAACATTGCCCGAGTAACCCATACTAATTAACTGGACTGGATAAACGGGTAAACTGGCACTGGGTACTAAGTACCTCGGACCATCACACCAACGGTCACATTGTGTCTCCCGGTGTGCAACAGAACAGCTAATAAGTTGTAATAATAATCAGGGTTAAAACCCAAGTATATCAACTCAAATAACATAGGCAAAGGCTATTATGTCACAGAATGGTATAGAAGCCATGAAACATAGAATCGCATGAAGCAATATGCAGTACTGCTAATAGAACCCTATTGGCATGCCAAGCTATCCAAACCAATCTTGTTAGGTATACTAGGGTATTTTACACTTTTAAGTTTCACAATTTTTGAATTTCAAGTTTTGGTGTTACTATTCACTTCATTAGTCAACCAAAATGTTGAATTTTGCATAGGCAATAGGTACATTGGTTCTAATATCACCAACATACCACATTTTGCATTTTAAACTTGTTGGTTTTGGTTGCCAAAACCATTTCTAAGCTTAATATTAATTGAGCAGAGTTTTCAGTTTTCATACCTTATTTTTACTGTTCCATTGGTTAATTTTGTAGTGGGAATTTGGAAAAATGATCAACAAGAAAGTTGTTCCTTATTTTGTCTAGTTGAATTTCCTTTTTCGAATCACTCCATTTGGAGTTTTGTAGCTCAAGTTATGGTCCAAAAACCACAACTGGCCGGATTGAAATTTTTCTGAACTGACCATATCTATAGTGCAGTGAATAGTGATTGCAACTCACTTGTTGGATAGGTTCTGGTCATAATTTGGGTTAGGTTCCTTCATGAAAGTTGTTGGCCTATATCTCAGCTTATTTTTGGTAAAATTTCAGGTCAATTGGACCTTTCTACATTGAGTTATGGCTAAATGAATAATCACTATTCATTTGGTCATTCTGCAGAAATAGACTGCAGGTCACCCGGATTAAGGCAAGCTTTTGGTCCACTTGGTTTGGTTTTATGGGCATGGTTTCTTCACCAAAGTTGTGCCATTATGTGTCTAGTTTCATATCCAATTGGCCATATACCAATTGAACCTCTACAATTTAAGTTATGGCTGCCCAAACCTTCTGGACTCAAGTCCAATTCTGCAGGTCACTCCATTCTGCAGGTCACTTTCATGGCAGCCACACCAAACCCAATCCCATCACTCAACACACTTCATTTTTAATTTAAACAGAACTAACTGGTCACTAATTGACCATTAAAACCTATTTTCATCATCACATGGTCAAAATCCCATTTTTCCACCCCAAACCCTAACTCACTCATTACCCTTCATGCATTTTCATTACATTTCTTCAATCCACTTAGTAAATACATATTATGGGCAGCCATGATAGTCCTTTAATTTCATTAAACTCAACACAATCAAACCCTAACCATGGCTACCAAAAATCTATGGTTTCCATCCCAATGGTATTCAATAATTTTTCTTTGCAATTTACACATATTCAAAGTTTTTAACATGAATTTAAAGAAAAATTCATGGTTGGGTCACTAACCTCAAAGGAGTGAGATTTTTCCACTTGCTAAAGCTCTTGTTTTCCTCTTCTTTTTGCTTCCAAAAGAATCACCAAGGTGTAAGAGCAAGTTTTTGTGTTGAGAAATTTAAGTTTTAACGGATAGAAACCCAAGAAATCAAGCTTGGGTAAAGCTTGGTTATGGAGGGCAATGGTGGAGGTTTTACGTCAAGGAGAAGAAGAGAGAGGAGGTCTGATTTTTCTTCTTCACTTTTTGCCCATTTAATCTCTTTTATATACCTTGGTGACATGTGTCAACACTTGATTGGGTCGGAGACTTTTAATGACATCCTTATGATGTCATAATTTCAATTTCTTTCATTTTTCCATCCTTTTCTTGTCCAATTAATTTCAATTAAATTTTTAACAACATTTAATCATATTTTATGTTACATAAATTATTTATTTAACTGGACAAGTTGGCCCAAAAATCAGCTCTGAAGACGAAATGACTAAAATGCCCTCCATTTGGCTTAACGTGCCAAAATTGTCTTTACCGATTGAAAAATTTTTCTAAGTATTTTCTTGGCATTCTAATGCCATAAAAACCTCAATGACCCTTCTCTGGAGTCCCAAAAATTATTTTATAATTTTTCCTAAATTTGTTTCTTATTAATTATTTGAGTTAATTTTTAGTTCCTCACTTTAGTTTAAATATTTTTACGACGTTCTAGGTATGGGATCGACATCGGTCACCGAACAGTGGTATCTGGACTAGCTAAAATGAGGATGTTACATGGTTTATTAGAAATCATGCCACCTCCCAGTTAAGCTTGAACACAAAGCCTATTGGGCAATTCAAACCCTGAATTTGATTTGAAAGCTGAGGAGAAAAAAAACTACTATAGCTCAATGAACTGGAAGAAATTAGGCAATACGCCTATGAAAATGCCAAAATCTTTAAAGATAGGTTCAAAAGATGGCATGACAGGTGCATAATCAGCAAAGAAATCAACGAAGGAGACCTTATCCTGCTGTTCAACTCAAGATTAAAGCTCTTCCCAGGAAGCTGCAGTCAAGATGGTCCAAATCCTTCAAAGTCACTAAAATCTTCTCCCATGGAGCAGTAGAAATATGGAGCAAAACATCTGGTGCCTTCAAGGTTAATGGGTAGAGATTGAAGCAATATTTCTCAGGAGATACAATTGAGAAAGGATTCACACTATCCTTTAACAGTCCTTAAATTCAATCATAAAAGATGAAAGATAGTCGAGCTAATGACTATAAACAAGCGCTACTTGGGAGGCAACCCAAGATTTTATATTTCTTTTATATACTTTAATTTCCTTTTCTTTACGTTATTTCTCATTTTGTAGGCACCCCACTCTTAACACTACACAAGGGATATGAGGAACACAGAGAGGGAGAGGAGATCATCAAGTTTAATCCATGCAAGAGAGGAAAACCACAACACAGGGGAGTATTCTATTGCTAATTCCCAATTGCATTCAATTCTTTCACATAGAATAAGTTAGCATAACCTTCTGAAGAAGAAACTACCCTTGAAGAACTAAAAATTTTTTGCCCATAAAGTTACACAACCTGTGTAATGGTACACAACCCGTGTAATGTTCTGAAACTATGAAAACTCATAGAAACAGAGACTCCAAAAAGTTACACAGGTCACCCTATGTAACTTATACATGGGTCGTGTAACTAAAAAACCTAAAAAGCAGGGTTAGGACAACCAAGAGAAGAAAAGTAAATGGGCCTTGTTCTTGAGTGCACGGCCCAGTGTAAAATAAGAAATAAATGAATTCTTTGGCAGAAAGTTAACGGGTCACCTCGTGTAATAGTGCACGAACCGTGTGCTTGCCAAGAAAAGGAACAAGTAAAATAGAAGGTTACACGGGTCGGGCCATGTAGTGATACACGGACCTGTGTAAAATGTCATAGATTATGCACCGAAGAGGCAGGAAAGCAATTCCAAATGCCACCTCCACCCTTTTAAATGCCCTTTAATAGTTACCTACCCCTTTAACTCCTATAAATACCCTTCTTTCCAAAGATTTCCTCACAAGTTTCCCCTCTAATCTTGATTCCCCTCTCCAAACCCTAGAAATCTCTTCATCCCTTCCTCTCCCATGGCACCAACCAAGAGAGCTGCAGGTCAAGCTGGTTCCTCATCTCGAGAGGGACGTGATTCTCCATCCCCTCCCTCTCAACCTCCACTCCAATGCCCGAGAACTCGCTAAGCACCACCAAAGCACCAGAATTCTCCATTGCCCGGCCCTTTCGAAATATCGAGCACCAAAACTTATGCGCCAGGCTCGATAACCGCAAGATTTCATCCACAAAGTATATGGATACTGCCCTATTAGAGAAATTGGGGCTGAATGTAGAGGTCGACATACTCCTTGACAGTATAAGGCAGACTCGCTTTGCCTAAATCCGCTAGCCCCCTATGCAAACACCACCTTAGAGTTCCTGGGAAGTTTCCAAGCCAACCTTTGCGCAACTGACATAAGTGATAGGGGGAGGATCACTTTCTGCCTCTTGGTGGTCGACCGTGTCTTAAATATGGACGAATTCAATGCTATATTTGGTTTTGATAGTTTGGGACACTAGGAAATCTTGCAAAATAGAATGATATAGAACAGCGTCAAGTTTTGGAGAACCATTATGCTGAATTCGGAAATTTATAACTCCAGCAGATAGAAATCTAGTGGATTGGCAAGCTCTACCCTGTGCTATATGCACCGATTCACCGCCCACACCATTATGGGACGAGGCAATAGTTTAGGAGTAGTAAACGCCAATGAACTATTCCTCCTATGGTGCATGGTGACTGGCCAGCGTTGCAGCACCGACTACTTCCTTTGCAACCACTTTCGCCGGATATCCCACCAAGCAACCGGCAATATTGCTATAGGAGGCCTATTCACTGCCATCACCATCCACTTCGAATTTGTGGCTGCCAATGTCCATTTGTGCCCCATTGCTGGTGCCTCCAGGATTAACCAGACTATTTGTGTCTCCATGGGAATGTGTAGAGTAGTAGGAGACCAGTGCCTTTTGATAGATGCTAAAGGGAATGTCATTCCCCAAGCAATACTGAGAGGGAAAGAAAGAGGCAAATCTTCTAGTGCAGCACCGCAACTGCAAGAACAAAAGGAACCAGACCCCATCTTGCAAGGATCCCCAACCAGAGTCTCACCCTACACACCAGCCCCTACTGACCCTGTGCTTGCATTCTTACAGAGGATGGAGGCCGCCATTGATGCTCAGATGAGGGCATTGGAGACCACCTTTGAGGACTAGCTACGCTTAGTTGAAAAAAGTCTCTAAGAGGCCCCCAACAAATTGGACATGATATTAGAGCACCATGACATAGACAGCCCTTCCTTGCCTTCCGAGACTTTTTAGTCAATAGGACCACAGACAGGCCTTTCTTTTTGATATATTGTACTAACATTGAACGTAATTTTGGCATCTAGGTCCATGACTAGTCCATTCTTATTTTGTTTTGCTCACTTTATTACTAAATAAATGATCTTTTCTACATAATTTGCTTACTCTGTTTGCCATTAAGGACAATGCCAGTTCTAAGCATGTGGGTGCACTCACGCATTTATACATTTATATAACGTATTTCATTGCTTAATTATATCCATATTATACTTGTGTATCAAAAATCTAAAAAATTTTTGCAAATTTTCAAAATTCTGGAATTTTTCAAAAGACTTTTAAACTTAGAGTTATAATCAAAATTTTGATGAACTAATGATTGAACTCCCTGGGATTGAGGAATGAATGTATCTGGATAGGTAGAAAGGCCTTAATATGTTGTTTATGAAAGGCCAATTCACCTAAGTGGAGTTAAACTAGTTAAACACCTTCATAGTTATTAATTTATCACATTGAACTTGCAAAATTAGCAAAAAAAAATTTGAAATACAAGCAAACCTAAAAATGCCTCACCAGCTCTAGAACATGTCTCTTGGACCTATCAAGGTGAAATCCTAGCATATACTTGATGAAGAGATGATTAAGGCATTCTTTGATATAGCCTCACTAAGCCTTAGCCACCCCTAATTAAAATATATATCCCTTGTAACCAACTTGAAGCCTACATTTATTCCCTTAGAATTTATTGCTTACCCTCATTATTTACTTAGTCCTTAGCCTAAACACCTACCCTACCCTGTTGTGGAAGCTAAAGCATAAGTAGAAAGTATATTAGGTGCAAAGAAAACATGAGGAGAGGGTGTAAAACTCAAGAAAAATGCCAGTATGCAATTCAAATCATATTAAAATTTGCCTTTTCAATCCAGCAAAAGCAATGAGTTTGGGGGAGAAGGCAAAAGGCACATCAAGGAAAGTGCAAGTATGCAATTCAAATCTTATAAAAATTTTCCTTTCCAACCCGGCAAAAGTAATGAGTTTGGGAGAGAAGGCAAAAGAGACATAAAAAAAAGAAAAAAAAAAAAAAGGAGAGAACCCCTTTTCTCTCTATAAAACTAGTAGTAAATTTAGTATACTTAGTAGTTATTCATAGACGCTATCCTCATATTTGCACTCTTTAGAACCCTTCATTGGTGATCGAGTTATTATCCCTTTAACCTCACTACAACCCTTTTAAAGACTTTTTGATCTTTTGAAAAGTGTATGCTAAATTAGTGGAGATAGGAAATTGAGACATGCCTATGGAGTTGGATTTTAATCAAACTCACCACAATCATATTCAATGGAGGCAAACTTGGGGGAGTGAGTGTTTCTTAAGTTTATCCTAATTAAAAAAGCTATTTGTGACTTATTAATAACCTTGCATAGAGGAATAATTATTTGAAGCTCCATGAAGGAGATGAGGCTCTAAGCAGGCAGCTGTTGAAGCCTTTATGCCTTGAAGGAGGGAAATTGGTATGAATGGTAGAAGGGGTTCAATTATATGCAAGTTGGAATTTTGGTTATGTCTCCAAGTTTCCCCTAAAAAGTGTTTTAAAAAGAGTTTAAATTTGTTTGAGGACAAGCAAAAGTTTGAGTTTGGGGGTATTTCATACACTTGAATTATATAGATATTTTTTAGCATAATTGTACACCATTTCATAGCATTTAGATAGGTAATTGCATGCTTAATTGGTTATTTCATTAGTTTTCATAAAATTCATTAATGCATACTAAAATCTATGTTTTCTGCTTGTTTTAGGTGCTCTCAAGGAAATTTAAGGCATAGGAGCAAAGAAAGGAGTGTGACATCCCTTACCCGTCTACAGTGTAGCCGAGCAAGATATGCTATACAGTGTACCGGAACACTCTATTTTAATTCAATCATTTTTATTCTTCCTAATTTATTTTTTTTTCATAGTTATGAAGTACAACTTATGAAATATAATTCATTTTAGTCATTTATTGAAATCATAAATTTATTTGAGTTTCCATAAGTTTTATAGAAAATCCGGCAGAATACCGGCTAAAAATGGAGAAAACAGTTCTTCAAAATCTGTGAAAAACACTTTCAAAATTTTTAATCAATCCCAAACTCCATTTCATCAACAAAATCTCAATATTTTTCAACAACATTTCCATTTCTCAATCATTCATTTCATATGATATTTATGTAAAAGTCATCAATAAATATTCACTTTTTCATTCATAAACACAATTTTCACTATTTATATCAATACCAAAATACATTACATAAGTCTTAATTACGCATGAGAAAATAAAAGTTAATTAAAAAATACCCAAAATGAAACCTAGTGTCCTACCAATGCACTGATGTCGGTGAGATGACACGGACACTATGTAGAGCTGCAGAAGGTCTCACCCAATCTGTGGTCTACTGGGCTCTCGGTCGGTCTCTCCAGAACCTACGCATGGCAAAAGCAATGCGCTAAGCAATAATGCTTAGTGGTGCCAATAATAAAATAAAAAAAAATAATAGAAAATAATTATGCAGTGCATGTTCTGATGTCTTATGCAGACAATTTTTCAATCATTATTGGTAATCTTATTTATTTTGTACTTGTTATATTCATAATTTCATTAAATTTATCCACTTTCATTTTTGGTTGCCCAAGTAAACTATACTGGACCATTGGACTGGATAAATGAGTAAACTGGCACTGGGTATCAAGTACCTTGGGCTGTCACACCATCGGTCACATATGTATCTCCTGGTATGCAACAGAACAGCTAATAAGCTGTAATAACATTAGGCACAAGGCCAAGTCTCAACACAATGTCAGAAAGGCTAAAAGCCATAAAATCACATAATGGCATAGTGCCATGTGCAGTACTGCTAACTGAACCCTATTGGCATGCCAACCTATCCAAACCAATCTTGCTAGGTGTACTAGGGCATGTTACACTTTTAGACTTTATAATTCTTGAAATTTAGGTTTAGGTGTTACTATTCATTTCTTTAGTCAACTAAAATTTTGACTTTCGCATAGACAATAGGTACATTGGTTCTAATACTCCCAACATACCACATTTTGCATTCTAAAAATGTTGTTATTGGTTGCCAATACCATTTCTAAGCTTAATGTTAGTTATTCAAAATTTTCAGATTTCAAGCCTCATGTTTACTATTACATTGGTCATTTGTACAATAAGAATTTGGCAAAATTGTCTTCATGAAAGTTGTTCCTTATTGTGTCTAGTTACATTTCCTTTTTTGAATCACTCCATTTGGAGTTTTGTATCTCAAGTTATGGCCTAAACACCATAACTCGCCGGATTGGACAGAATCCAAAATTCTGGGCAAAATTGGTTTTGCTAGATTTGGTTACCTAAGTTTGGTTGGCAATTTGGCTAGGTTATGGTCAGAATTTGGATTTGTATTCTTCACGAAAGTTGTAGGTTTATATCTTAGCTTTCTGCAGGTCAAATTTCAGGTTAATTAGACCTTCCTACACTGAGTTATGACCAAATGAATAAACACTGTTCATTTGGTCATTTTGCCCAAGCAGAATGCAAGTCACCGGATTAGGGCAATTTTTAAGCCAACTTGGTTTGGTTTTCTAAGCAGAGTTTCTTCACCAAAGTGGTTCCATTATGTGTCTAGTTTAATATCCAATTGGTGTTGCACCAATTGAACCTCTACAACTCCATTTATAATTGCCCAAACCTGCTGGACTCATACTTAGTCCTACAGGTCAGCCAAGGTAGCTCACCCAAATTCAAATACCAAGCCACAACTCACTTCATTTCTTCATCATACACAGCCAAATGGTCACTAATTGACCATTTAAACTTTCATTCACCAACACATGAGCAAACCCTAGGTTTCTCCCAAACCCTAACTCCACAATTTCAATTTGTTCCATTTTCATATTTTTCTAGTTTAGATTAATGTTGTAACAAAGAATATAAGAGAAAAATAAACAAAAGTGGCACTAACTGTCACACCTTACCCCTCTGTAAGGCATGACATGATCCCGTAAAATACCTAATGAACTACCGAACTCCACCTACCGATAACTCATTAAGTATCCTACAAGGGATTTTAAAACCATTTTCTTACATTTTGGAAGTGGTAAGCATTTTGGTAGGAATTAAAATTTTTTATTCGAAGTTTCAAAACTATTTAAAATTTTTGTCTCATTTCATTTTTTCGTAAATTTTATAAAAATTTCGGCAGAGTGCCGTCTGTATTTTGAGAAAACAGTTCTTCAAATACCTGAGAAAAACACTTCCAATAAATTTTCCACAACTCCTAACCTCCAAATAATCTCAATTTAACTCAAAATTCTTAGATCAAACCATTTCACAATAATTCCATCAACATAGCATTCAATAAAGCTAATTTACATTCACAAGTTTAATTTACAGATATAAAATCCAAAAATAATATTATTACAATTTATTATACAACTGCTCAACTTTACATTGATACATAAAACATTACAATATTTACATCAATTAACTATAAGGGTATAAATAAATACCCGTACAAAAGATCAATGGAAACTTTTCCAATTCAGCAGCTCACTCTGCTGCTTTTTCCTTGCTCTTATCTGCAACAGCAAAATAATCTATCGCTGAGTATAAAAATACTTAATGGTGCACAATAAAAATTTGAAATGCATTACATAAAACATTCATTGACAAATCACAATTTAAATATTTCACAAGTACATTTCACAATTTATCAAAACTCATTATAAAACAATTTTGGTCAAATAATTTAATAAACATAGTGTTGCCAATTCATACAGAACTTAAGCCATGACACAAAATTTCCGATCAATGCCGTGTAGTACACTACGACAAAGCAATCTACAACCCCACTAATCGAAATCAATGAGGGAGGTGGCTAGCTAGCTAATGAGTACTCATCCGATCTACAACCTCAACTGGTAAACCAGAGAGGGAGAAAAAATAATCAATCTCACCCCATAAATGGAGAAGGAATAATAAGGCACTGTCATGTTAAGTGTGAATCAAAAATCTATTTCAAACATTTTATTCAAATAATTCATGAGAAATCCGATAAATTTCTAAAGTCATAGTTTCATTCACAAAGTGGCAACACAATTCATGATTAACACCAAATTTTTATAAATCATACCAAATCAATTTTTCAATGACAAAATGCTCAAATAAGGTTTATTGTGCACAAATCTGACGTGAGTCGCCTCTAAGCCTTGACTCAGTCTCTCAGAGCTTCCGAGTCTTTTTCAGCTAAAACACAAACTCTATAGTATCTCAGTATCTTTGCTTCATAATAATTCTCATAACTAATTCCAATATGTTTAAACTTACATTCTTGCAAATTTTCATATTGTGGTTACTATTCATGGTACTATTTATAACGATCGGGCTCCAACCACTAGAGAAATTGTCCGCTTTGGCCATAAGCCTCACGATTTTGTCCCATAGGTGGAATGGAGAACTTCCCAGGAGGTCACCCATCCTAGGATTTCTCTCAAGCGAGCATGCTTAACCCTGGAGTTCTTCCAACTCTCCAGGCCATTCAACCAAAAGGCGCCTCTAGTGATTAGTTCTCCCATTTTATATATCATTACTTTTTGAACCCAAGACCATCTCCGTGCTTTGCCGATGTGGGATTTGCCTAAGGGACCTTTCTTCCCCCTTTTCGGGACTCAGCATCCTCGCTGAGGTTTACCCCACCATCGCCCAAGAGGACACCCGAGCAGCTCTAACACCAATTGTAACGATCGGGCTCTAAACACTAAAGGAATTGTCCGCTTTGGCCATAAGCCTCACGGTTTTATCCCATAGGTGGAATGGAGAACTTCCCAGAAGGTCACCCATCCTAGGATTTCTCTCAAGCGAGCACGCTTAACCCTGGAGTTCTTCCAACTCTCCAGGCCATTCCACCAAAAGGCGCCTCTAGTGATTAGTTCCCCCATTTTATATATCATTACTTTTTGAACCCAAGACCATCTCCGTGCTTTGCCGATGTGGGATTTGCCTAAGGGACCTTTGGTTCCTTAGCACTTTAACCAATACTATTTACTCATCGATTGCTTACCTCGTGTGCCAAGTTTCTTATGAGCTTTTGTCATAAGTTAGATTCAAATTCATTTCAATTTTAGAGGTAAGCAAATCTGTGTGCTAGTGGATCCAGACCTCACATATGAGGAAGAACCCATAGAGATTATGGCTTATGAGGTGAAGCAGTTACGGAACAAGCAGATCCCGTTAGTGAAAGTGTTGTAGAACCATCATTCGGGCCAAGAGGCTACTTGGGAACGAGAAGAGGACATTAGGAGACAGCACCCACAGCTATTCAGAGATTGATACCAGGAAAAATTTCGAGACGAAATTTATTTTAAGGGGGAGAGAATTGAAACACCACTATTTGTATAGCCTGGTATATTTCACTGTTCCGGTGACCGGAGTCTGTCCGGACAATTAAGGGGATTAGAACCACACTTAAGACAACTAGAGAAGCCATAAACACAAATAATTAGTAATTGCTAATTAGTTAAGTATGAATAAGAAAAACAGAACATAAGAAGTTAAACGAGCCGAGAGTCACAGCGATGGGTGACCTTCTCAGGAAGGATTGCGAAGTCGATTTAAACTCGAATTTCGAACCGTAAAATGTGACACCGCTGTCCTTAGGACTATTACGAACACAGTGGAAAATAGAAAATCAAGAAAAAATGTTGTTAAGCCAGTCAAATAATTAGGTCAGGGAGCCGGAAGAAATATTGAATTATTTGCAAACCGGGTTGAACCGGTGAGGGGCAATTTGGTCTATTGACCCCGAGAGCTGACTCCTGACCTAACTGTCAAATAAAATCGGAGAAAATAAAATTTCGGAATCAAAAATTAAATTAAAGAACTAATGAAAAAATAAATAGAAAAATAAAAAGAAAATTGAAAAAGTGAAAAGAGATGACATCATGCATGACATCATGCATGATGCCATAAATACTATAATTAAAAATTTATTTAATTTGATTTTTTTTGGTCTTCCATAAGACTAAAAGCATTAAGAAAAGGAAAAAAAAAATAAAATAAACAAAAGCCTTCTTCCTCAATTTCCGTCTCTCTCTCTCTCTCTCACCCTCTCCCTCACAAAATACTCCATGAAAGCTCATTTTTTAGCTTGAAGAAACCAAACTTTAGCCATAAAAATTACAAGCCCCTTAATTAAATCTTGTTTAGGCAACTTGAAAAGAAGTTTGAGCAAAGAAAGAAAGAAGAAAAGAAGAGGTTGAAGAGGAAAATTTTCTGCACTAAGGTTAGTAAACTAAACCTAATTTTGTAGTTGAATTGATAGTGATTATAGTTGAATAAACTTAGAATTATGCTTTAAATGAAAAAAAAAATTGTTGGGGGACCAAAGGGAAATTCGGCCAGCTTATGAAGGGGTATGAAATGCATGAATTCAATTGAATTAAAAGTGTATTTAAGCTTGATTGAGTTGAGGAAGCATGTGTAGGTGTTGAATTGGTTAAATGCAACAATTTAGTGAGTTAGGGTTTTGGGCACTTAGGGTTTGGGAGCCAAAAATGTGAGAATTGGTCAAATGGTATGTTTGACCTTGTTTGAGATGAAAAATGGTCATTTGTGACCAATTGAGATGTGTTGGAAGTGTTAGAAGTGAATTTAAATTCGGATTGAAAATGGCCATGCTGCAGGCAGCAGGACCAAAACTGAAAATTTACATGTCCAATTGGTATGAGGCCAATTGAGAATGAAAATAGACACAAAATGACACATTTTTCATTTTGGAATTATGCCCAAAAAGTGACCAAAACCTAGTGAACAAATTGACCAAATTCGGATTTTTGCAGTCTGACCTGTACAAAATGACCAAATGAACAATATTTGTTCATTTGGCCATAACTTGGGCTAGGTAGGTCTAAATAACCTGAAATTTTACCAGTGGACAGCGGGGATATAGACCTAAAACTTTCATGAAGAACACAAACCCAAATTATGCCCTTAACTAAGTCATTTGGCCACCCAAAGTTGGTGACCTAAAACTGCTAGAATCAGAATTTGCTCAAAAAATCTCGGTTAAGTCCAATCTAGCAGCCATGATTCAAATGGCTATAACTTGAGCTAAAAAACTCCAAATGGAGTGATTCAAAAAGGAGAATAAAGTTAAGATAATAGGGAACATTTTCTACGGAGAAAGTTTTGTCAAATTCTAACAGAAAAATGACCAATGGAACAGCGCAACATAAGATACCAAAACTCAAAATTTGCAAATCTGACTAAAAGACTTAGAATTTGAGAAAACAACCAAAACCAACAAATTTAGTAACCAAAATGTGGTATGTGGGTGAAGTTGGAATTCCCATACCTATTATGCATTAGAAAGTCAACAAATTGACTTGAATAGTGTCATAAATAGTAACCCCGAAATACAAATTTTAAAAGAACATCAAGTTTAGCATATTAAAGTTAGGTATAAGTAGATTTGAATTTATTTTTGGAGTTATGATAAATGGTGATGCTGAAACACTGTGAAACTGTGTGTTTCAATGGAAAAGAATACCGGGAAAGAACCTGAGACATCGAGTCAAGGCCGAGAGGTGACTCGTATAAGGTTTATGCACAACTAATTATTTTGTTATTTTTCACTTCTAAATTGATTTGAACAAGTTTATTTTATGATTTATAATTTTGTTGTGTTGAGGATTTTAATTTGTTGAATGAAATTGTATAAATTAAATGTAAATTTTCTTATGCATTTAAGGATTTATTGCATGGTTTTAAGGATTGTAAATTTTAAGTTTGATGTGTTGCCAACCTTGAGCATGAATTTATGATGATTAAATATGTTGATGATTTGTAAACACTTTGTAAATAGAAATTGTTTTGAATATGATTTGAAACCACAATTGACATGGCAAAATATGTTGTGAATTCTCATTAGCTTGTCTAGTGAGATATCTCCTCCACTAGATGGGGCGAGTTCCTTCCTCTCTGGCTTGCCAGTTAGGGAAGAGTTTGAATGAGTACTCATATATACTAGCTAGTCTTTGTTCCTCCCTTTTAGCCTCAGTTATTGGGAGAGTGTGAAATGTTGTAGTGTACAACACGACATCTATTTGAATTTTGGGTCATGGGTTCAACTGTGTGAATTGTTGGCAACGCCCTTTAAATTATGCATAGTTTGATAAATTGTGGTTGAAATAAATAATTTGTCAGTGATTCAAAATATGTTTGTATTGTTTCGGGATTTAAAAGAAATGTAGATAAATAGTTACTATTTGATCAAAATGTTATTCAAATGAATAATTTGCATGAATGAAAATATTGATTTCTTATTGTTATGAATTTTGAAGAATTTAGAAATTTTAAATTTTTATTCGTTATGAATTGTCAAGCATAATTTGTATTAAGTTTTAAATTATTAGTTTGTGCACCACTGAGTTCACCACTCAGCGATAGCTTTGTATGCTATCGCAGGTGAAAGAAAATATAAAGCAGCTGAGCAAGATTACTAAAAGGCATAGTGAGACTATCTTCGGGTATATCATAGGTATACCCTTGTACTTTGGATTTTGATGTAATTCTGTAATTATATGTATGAAATTTACTTTGAGTAGTTGTACCAACTCTTTTGTAATATATTTTTGGATTGTAATGAAATACAAATTATTATAAGATTATCTTAAGATTTTATGTATTTATAAAGTTTTGCACTACTAAATTTTTAATGATCCCATGAATGTAAATATTCATATTGTTATCTTAATGAGATATTTCAATGTTTGATTTAATTTAAACTGTGTATTGAGTTACTTGTGTTAAATTGTGAAATGAGATTGAATAATGGAGTTGTGATTGGGAAAAATATTAGGAGTGTCTTTATTTTCAGGTTTTGAAGAACTATTTTTTCAAAATACAGACAGCATTCTTCCGAAATTTTTGTAAAAATTTGCGGAGATTTTCAATATCTAAAAATTTAATTTATGTTTGGACTTTAAATAAAGGTTTTTAATATCTGAGAAAATTTTACCACCAATTTAAAAATGAATGAAAATTGTTTCAAAATCCCTTGTAGTATATTTAATGGGTTACCGGTAGGTTAAGTACGGTAATTAATTAGGTGTACTACGGGAGCATGTTACATCTTACGAGGAGTAGGGTGTAACACTATTCAAGTCAAAATATTGACTTTCTTATACTTAAAAGGTATGGGAACTCCAATTATCTTCACATATCACATTTTGGTCACCAATTTGTTGGTTTTGGTTGTTTTCTCAAAACTTAGGTCTTTTAAGTAAAATTGCAAATTTTTAGTTTTGGTGTCTTATGTTGCACTATTCCATTGGTCATTTTGCTGTTAGAATTTGGCTAAGTTTTCTTCATAGAAATTGTTCCTTATTGTCTTAACTTTATTCTCCTTTTTGAATCACTCCAATTGGAGTTTTGTAGCTCAAGTTATAGCCATTTGAATCATGGCTACCGGATTGGACTTAACCCAGATTTTTGGGCACCAAACTGGTTCTGGTAGTTTTAGGTCACCAAATTTGGGTGGCCAAATGACTTGGTTAAGGGCATAATTTGAGTTTGTGTTCTTCATAAAAGTTTTAGGTCTATATCTCATCTTTCCACTGGTAAACTTTGAGGTCATTTAGACCTGCCTAGCTCAAGTTATGGCCAAATGAACAAATATTATTCATTTGGTCATTTTTGTACAGGTCAAATTGCCTAAGTCCGGATTTGGTCAATTTGTTCACTAGGTTCTGGTCACTTTTTGGGCATGACTCCTAGATGAAAAATGTGTCATTTTGTGTCTATTTTTATTCCCAATTGGCCTCACACCAATTGGGCTTGTAAATTTTCAGTTTTGGTCCCTAAAAGGGACCTTGGTCCTACTGCCTGCAGGCTGCCCACAACCAATCCGAATTCAAGCCTAATTCTAACACTTCTAACATACCTCAACTGGTCACAAATGACCATTTTTCATCTCAAACAATGTTAAACACACCATTTGACTATTTCTCCAAAATTTTTATCTCCAAACCCTAGGTGTTATGAATCCTAATTATACAATTAATCATAATTCCATGAAATTTGAGTTCACTTATGATTCTAACCACAATTACCACATTATTTAAGCTCTAATTCATGTTTAGTTTAACTAAACACTATCAAATCCAATACCCTAATAAGCTGGCCAAAATTTAACTTTGTCCCCCAACACTTGTTTTCATTTTGTTTAAAGTTTATTTCTAAGTTCAATAAGTTAGAAATGCAAAAATCAAACTAAAAGTGTTAAGTTTGCTTACTAACCTTACTTTGAATTTTCACCTCTTCAAAACCTCTTCCTTTCTTCTTCTTTTTGTTGTCAAGTTCTCTATCAAAGCTTGAAATCAAGATTTAATGATGGAAGTTTAACTTTCTATGGTGGGATTTAGGGTTTGATCAAGCTCAAAATGAGCTTCCATGGAGTTTTGGTGAGGGAGAGGTAGAGATGGACGGCAACCTTAAGGAAGAAGACTAAATAAAATTTTTCTTTTTTTTGTTATTTTAAAGATAATTAACTTATTTGACTTGGTCAATATTTGTAGGAAAATTAAATTGGATTTTTGACATCGCCCATTATGTCATCCAAGTGATGTAAGCATGATGTAATAAAACTTTTTCTTTTCTTTTTCCATTTTCCTAAATTTTTCAATAGTTCTTTAATTTAATTCCCGATTCTGAAATTTTCTTTTCTCCGATTTTATTTGACTGTTAGGTTAGGAGTCAGCTCTCGGGGTCAATTGACCAAATTACCCCTCGCTAGTTCGACCCGCTTTGCAAATAATTTAATATTTCTTCCGGATCCCTGACCTAATTATTTGACTGGCTTAACAATTCTTTTTCATGATTTTCTCTTTTCCACTATGTTCGCAATAGTCCTTAGGACCGCAGCATCACATTTTACAATTTGAAATTTGAGTTTAAATTGACCTCGCAGTCCTTCCCGAGAAGGTCACCCATCGCTGTGGCTCTCGGCTCATTTAACTTCTTATGTTCCGTTTTTCTTATTTATACTTAACCAATTGACAATTACTAATTATTTGTGTTCAGGGCTTATCTAGTTGTCTTAAGTGTGGTTCTAATCCCTTTAATTATCCGGACCGACACCAGTCACTGGAACAGTGAAATATACCAGGCTATGTAAATAGGGGTGTTACACTAACCTTCACTTAGTCACTTTCCAAGACTTAAAAACTTCACTTTCTTCCTTTCAAATTGCTGCCTAAGGCTTGCTCTAGTGGTAGGGATAATTTTTAATGAAGGCAAGTTAGGGTTTTGAGGTGGTTTAAGGTGGGAATTAAAGCTTTGATAAGCTTTCAATGGTGGTTTGGGTGTGGAAGGTGTTTCGGCTGGTTTGGGTGAAGGAAATAAATCTAATTGCTTTTATTTATTTTTGTCTCAATTATCCCTTTTTAATAGGTTAGCTTAATTGTGATTGGTGGGGAAAAGGTTGATGACATCATGTGATGTCAAAATTGTCATTTAATCTCATTTTCTTTCCTTTTCTTCTCTACTCATTTTCAATTTAATTTTTAGCAATATTTATTCACATTTTATGTCATAATAATTATTTACTTAACTGGACAAGTCGGCTAAAAATCACTTCTGAAGGTGAAATAACCAAAATGCCCTCCGTTTGGCTTAACAGATTAAAATTGTCTGTACCGATTGAAAATTTTTTTCTAAGCATTTTCTTGGCATTCTAATGCTATAGGAACCTCAATGACCCTTCTTTGGAGTCTCAAAAATTATTTTATGAATTTTCCCATGGGTCTAGGGCTCCTAGTTGCGAGGACCGCAACTTCCCACTGAGTTACCCATTACTAGGGCACCAGCTCATTTAACTTGGTTGTATTTTATTTCTAAAATTTTTCCTAAATTTTTCTTATTAATAGTTGAGTTAATTATGGTTCCTCACTTCAGTTTAAATATTTTTCCATACGTTCTAGCTGTCCGGACTGACACCGGTCATCGAAACAGTAGAATGCACAGAGTTGCTACAGGGAGGGTGTTACAACTCTTCCCCTCTAATTTAAATTTCGTCTTTGAAATTTACCTGATGCAAACAGTTAAGGGAACTATTGCTTCATTGTCTCTTCACTTTCCCAAGTTGCCTCCTCGGTGTTGTGGTGCCTCCAAAGCACTTTCACAAGTGGAATCTGCTTATTCCTTAACTCTTTCACTTCTCGAGCTAGGATCTATATGGGTTCTTCTTCATATGTCAAATCTGGTTGTACTTCAATTTCTTCCCTAGAGATGACATGTGAAGGATCTGAGCGGTATCTTCTCAGCATAGACACATGGAACACATTATGGATCTTGTCCAGCTCTGATGGTAAAGCTAGCCTGTAGGCCACTGGACCGCACGTTCAATGACTTCATATGGGCCAGTGAACCTAGGGCTTAACTTACCTTTTCCACCAAATCTTAGTACCTTCTTCCACGGTGACACCTTGAGGAACACTTTATCGCCAATCGCATATTCTATTTCTTTCCTCTTTAGGTCGACATAGGATTTTTGTCTGTCTGAAGCAACCTTCAGATTGGCTTTGATTAGCTTTATCTTCTCCTCAGTCTGTTTCACCAGGTCTGGCCCTACTAGTTTATCTTTGCCTAATTCATTCTAGCACACTGGAGTTCTATATTTCCTCCCATACAGTGCTTCATACGGGGCCATTTGGATGCTAGCTTGGTAGCTATTATTGTATGCAAATTCTGCCAGTGGGAGGTATCTATCCCAACTTCCCTCAAACTCAATGACATAACTCTTCAGCATATCCTCAAGGACCTGACATATATTTCATGTTATTGTTAACATTTCAGTTCAATATATGTATTAGTTCAATTGGTTTCAATTGTTTACCTGGATTACTCTTTCTGATTGCCCATCCGTTTGAGGATGGAAAGCTGTGCTGAAGTAGAGTTGTGTACCCAAGGATTCATGCAACTTCTTCCAAAATCTCGATGTAAACCTTAGGTCTCGATCAGATATAATGGAAAGTGGAATTTTATGTAGTCTAACTATCTCACTGATATATAATTCTGCTAACTTCTCCAGTGAGTAGTCAGTCCTAACTAGTAGAAAGTGTGCTGACTTTGTCAATCTATCTTCTATCACCCATACTGCATCATGCTTCTTCTGGGTGAGAGGTAGACCACTTACAAAATCCATGGTGACCTGATCCCATTTCCATTCAAGTATGCGTATAAGCTGTAGCAAACTCGATGGAACTTGATGTTCTGCCTTGACTTGTTGACATGTCAAGCATTTAGTCACATAGTCAGCTATGTCCTTTTTCATACCAAGCCACCAATAATGAAGCTTCAAGTCATGATACATTTTTGTGCTTTCTGGGTGCATTGCATAAACACTGATATGTGCCTCTTTCAGAATACTGACTTTCAATTCCTCATCATCTGGTACACACAGTCTTCCTTTGTAGTACATACACCCATCTGCTTTCACCTCATAGTCAATTGCTTTCCCTTCTGAGATTTTACTCACAGTAGTCATTAATTTCTCATTTACCTTCTGCCCATCTAAAATATATTGTAGCAGGTTTGGCCTCACTTGCAACTCAGCCAAAATAGCTCCATCTCAAGCCAAGGATAGACAGGCATTCAATGATCTCAAAGCTGTGATGGATTTTCTGCTCAAAGCATCAGCAACTACATTTACCTTCCCAAGATGATAGTCAATTACACAATCATAGTCCTTCAGGAACTTAATCCATTGCCTCTGTCTGAGGTTGAGCTCTTTCTGGATTGGCAAGTATTTCAAACTCTTATGGCCTGTATAAATGTAGCACTTTTCACTATACAAGTAGTGCCTCCATATCTTTAGTGCGAAGATAATTGCTGCAAGTTCTAGATCATGGGTAGGGTAATTCTGTTCATGTGGCCTTAACTGCCTAGAAGCATAGGTGACCACCTTCCCCTCTTGCATTAATACACACCCTAACCCATTATGAGAGGCATCACTGTAGACCACAAAGTCCTTTCCTGACACTGGCTATGTTAACACTTGTGCCTTTGTCAACATAGCCTTCAACTTCTCAAAACTGGTCTGACACTTGTCATTCTAGTCAAATCTGACATTCTTGTGTAACAACTTGGTCATTGGAGTAGCTATTAAAGAAAATCCCTTCACAAATCTTCTGTAAGACCCAGCTAGCCTCAAGAAACTTCTAACCTCAGTTGTATTTCTGGGAGCCTTCCATTCCATCACTGCTTCTATTTTCTTGGGATCCACCCTTGTAACACCCTCCCTGTAGCAACTTCGTACATTCTACTATTCTGGTGACCAAGGTGGGTTCGGATAGCTAAAACGTCCGGAAAAATATTTAAACTAAAGTGAAGAACCATAATTAACTCAAATATTAATAAGAAAAATCTAGGAAAAATTTTAGAAATAAAATACAACTAAGTTAAATGAGCCGATATCCTAGTGATGGGTAACCTAGTGGGAAGTTGCGGTTCTCACAACTAGGAGCCCTAGACCCAGGGGAAAATTCATAAAATAATTTTTGGGACTCCAGAGAAGGGTCATTGAAGTTCTTATGGCATTAGAATGCCAAGAAAATGCTTAGAAAAATTTTTCAATCGATACAGACAATTTTAGTCTATTAAGCCAAACGAAGGGCATTTTGATCATTTCGTCTTCAGATAAGATTTTTGGCCGACTTGTCCAGTTAAGTAAATAATTATTATGACATAAAATATGAATAAATATTGCTAAAAATTAAATTGAAATTGAGTAGAAAAGAAAGAAAAAGAAAATAGAATCAAATACCCAATTATGATATCATGCATATGCAAGCATGATGCAATAAAATTTGTGGTCCAATTAGAATTCAACAAGCACACATTAAAACAATTAAAAGGAGATAAAATTTGAAAAAATCCGTTGTCTTCCTCCCTTGTTTCAGCTAGCCGAGACCCTTCCCTAAACCTTTTCCACCATTAAAGCTTTCTCAAAGCTTGTATCCTATGCAATTCTACCATAAAAACCCTAGCCTTCTTCACAAAAAATTAACCTAGCACCTTGAGGAAGCTTTAGGCAGCAAAAATTTTAAGAAAAATTAAAGTTGTAACAAGCTCAAAGAGTATCCAATTCAAGGTTAGTACACTAAACAATTTCTTTTCTTTCTTTAATCTTGTAAGCATGCTAAATCAAGTAGAAATTGTGTGAAATTAAAAGAAAAACTTAAGTAAATGAAATCTCTAAATTTGACAGCCATGAGAAAGTTTAAGGATTGTTGGTTTTTGATGAAATTAAGTGGCTTAATTATGTTATTGATGAGTATAGATGATGGATAAAGTGATTTGGTATGAGTTTGGTGTGTGTATGCCATGAATTGAAAATTGGAGTTAGGGTTTGAGCATGAAATTGAGCCTTTGATCATGCAATGGTGAAAGTAAGTTTTAATGGTCAATTAGTGACCATTTGGTTATGTGTGAATGAGAAATGAAGTGGTTTGTGTAGTGGGAATTGAAGTTAGTGTTGCTGCCTTGGCTGACCTGCAGGACTGACCATGAGTCCAGCAGGTTTAGGCAGCAATAACTGGAGTTGTAGAGGTTCAATTGGTGTAAGGCCAATTGAAAATGAAACTAGACACATAATGGCACAATTTTAGTGAAGAAACCTTGCCTAGAAAACCAAACCAAGTTGACCTAAAAATTACCCTAATCTGGGTGACCTACATTCTGCCTGGGCAAAATGACCAAATGAACAGTGTTTATTCATTTGGTCATAACTCAGTGTAGAAAGGTCCAATTGACCTAAAATTTTACCAGAAGACAGCTGAGACATAGACCTACTGTAACACCCCTATGTTCGGTAGTGCGTTCTACTGTTCCAGTGACCAGTGTTGTCTGGACAGCTAGAATGCCTAGAACTACACTTCGATATGAATGAAGAGATATAAAATAATGAAATACAAGAAAAGAAAATACAAGAAAAACAAAGGAAAAATAATAGCAAAGAAATGTAACCAAGTTAAGCGAGCCGAGGACCCTAGCGATGGGTGACCGCACCGGGAAGTCACGGCGTGGACCGTTGACTAGCCCTGGACCGCGGGGAACCCTAGAAAATATTTTTAGGACTTAAATAGAAACCTATTGAAGTATAAATACCATTATAAATATCAAAGAAAAATTAATTAATTAATTAGTACAAAGAAAAGTGAGAAATCGAAAAATAGACAAAACCCGGTGTTACCGAAAAATCGGGAATGCAACCCTAACAGGGGCATTGTGGTCATTTGACATCCCGAGTTGTATTTTGACCTAAATGTCCATTAAAAATACATGATATTACACTTGGAAAATATAATGAAAAATTAAATTAGTGGTACCTAATGTAAATAGCAAAAAAGGAGAGTTAAATGTGGGAAAATGAAAGTTAAGATTAAACTAACATTTAATTTTGACATAGTGCTCCACTAACTCATCTAAGTGGACCACTACCACTTCATTTGGATAGTAGACCATCTTCTTCCTCACTTCTCCAAGAACCAGCCGAATTGCTCCATTGAAGAACCTCCATGGCCATCCATGGCTAAGCTCCATGCAACCATGATTTAGCCATATTTTTTACTAGCTTCCTTCACAAAAATTGTTCTACACCACTTGGGCAGTAGATAGGCAGCAAGAAGACCAAGTTTTGGAGAGATTTTGAAGAGTTTCCAAAGTGGTAAGTTTGTGTTTTTGGTTAGTGCTTCATTAAAGTTAGTAAGAATGTTATGGGTACTTGAATTATGGAGAGATTTTTGAGGTTTGATGTTTAAAAGGAGAGGTGTATTTTTGGCAGCCATGGAAACTCCTTAAGGGCAGTTTATTCTTGCTTGTAAATGGTAGATTAAAGGGTTGATTATGTGTTTATGTGTGTAGGAATTTATTTGGGTGATGTATATTAAGTATATGTAAATGTGTACTTGAATTTGGAAACTTGGAAATTAATGGAGTGTGATGTATGAATCGGCAGCTTGATTTGGTGAACCATAAAAATGTTATTTCATCTTTGGTTTATGGAATATTAATGTTGAATTGTGGTAGTTGTTATGGCAGCTTGGGTATATGTATGATGGTGTGAGGTTGGACATGTAAATGAGCTAGGTTAGGTGATTGAATTGTTGTAATTTGAGCTTGAAAAATTCTGTGCTAAATGGTGCATATTGAGTGTGATTGTAAGCTGCCAAAATGACCAACAATATGTTGTGAAATGTGTTTAGGTTAGGGTACAAACCAGAATTGGCATGAATGTGTAGTTTGGTAAGTGTTAAAAGTGTCCTTTGATGAGTAATGAACAAAATGCAATAGGGCAGTTTATGTTTTGGGCCTAGAACCTTAAGTGTGTGGCTCCAATTGGTATGAGACCAATTGGAGGTAAAACTAGGCACAAAATGTGCCAACTTTCATGAAGGAAGCTTACCAAAATTCTGCTTGTAAGGTGACTTGAAAAATGACCAAATCCGGATTAATGCATTTAAGGCCTGAAAATTGACCATTTGAGCAGCAGTTAGTGTTTTGGCCATAACTCACTCAAAACAGGTTCAATTGACATGAAATTTTGACCATGAATAGTTAAGACATATATCTACAAGTCTTATGAAGACACCAAAGCCCAGAAATGACCATAAGCAAGTCAAACAGCTTGCACAAGTTTGGGTCCAAAAACTGGCCGAACCTAAAATGACCTAAAGTGACCAATTTTGGTACATTCTGACCAGCAATAGTAAAATGAACATAACTTGGTCTACATAACTCAGAATGACCTAAACCTTTGCCCTGCATGCAATAAGACATAGATCTACATGTTTGTAGTTTTGACCGAAACCCGAAAATTGAGGGAACTAGGTCGTCCAGCTAGGTCAAACTAGTATCCCGGAATCTAGCAAATTGCAAGAAAACGCAAGATACATGGAAATGAATTTGGTAACATGTACCAACCCTAAAAGACTATTGAATGTGAAATATTAGTAACATGAAAACCTAATTTACCTAGAATGCATTTAGGGCCGACATATTAGGTTGACTAAGCAAATAATAGAATTCAGTGAATTAACTATCAAGCATTATCGTTAGAGACAGTTTAAATGAGTACTGAAACACTTCAAATTGTGTTTCTCAGTTAGCAAAGACTTAGGGAAAGGGAAGGAAACATCGAGTCAAGGCCATGAGACAGTTATCAGAGGTTTGTGCACAACAGTTATTTCTTTTGAATTTTTCAATTGAAATGAATTATGACTATTTGCATATTATTGTTTTCAATTATGGAAATGTGTTTGAATGGATACTTATTGCTCGAAAAGCATTTCAAATGGTTTGAAACTGTGGAAAAATTTATTTACTGTGATTTGTGAAAATTTAAGTTAATTATGAATTGTGTTGCCATCTTGTGAATGAAATTATGACTTTGGAAAATTATTAGATTTCTCATGAATCATTTGAATAAAATGTTTGGAATTGATTTTGTGTTCACACTTAGCATGATAGTATCACATTATTTCTCCTACATTTATGGGGTTGAGATCGTTTATTTTCCTCCTCCATTTATGGGGTTGAGATTGTTTATTTTCCTTCTTTTCTGGCTTGCCAGTTGAGGTTGAGATCGGATGAGTACTCATTATATAGCTAGCTTCCTCCCTCATTGATTTCGATTAGTGGGGTTGAGATTGCTTTGTCGTGGTGTACAACACGACATTGATCGGAAATTTGTGTCATGGCTTAAGTTGTGTATGAATTGGCAACACTGTATTCTTAAATTATTTGACTAAATTGTGTTATTATGAGCTTTGATAATTTGTGAAATGGAGTTTAAATTCTTATTGACATTCACTATCTTTTGAATTTAACCATGTTTTGACTATTGAGATTTATTGTGATATTGTGAAATGGAGTTCAAATTCTTTATGACATTCATTGTCTTGAATTTAACTATGGTTTAAGTATCCACTTTTTATATGACTTATGATTTGTGATTTAAAGTTGTATTTGGTTAATGTTGTGCACCACTGAGACATTGTCTCAGCGATAGCTTTTTATTGCTATCGCAGGTAGACAGACGGACAGGGCAGCAGACTAGGCTACCAGTGTAATCAGCGAGACATCATCGGTTATATTGAGTATACCACATTTTGCATTTTGTACTGTAATGTATGTTCACTGTATGTATATATTATTCTTGGTTTTGAGCAGTTGTAAATTAAAATTGTACATTGAAGTTGTAAAATAAATTATGAGTTATTTTGACTTGTAAAATTTTGTATTATATTTCTTTTATCTCATCCTTTGAAAATACTGAAAAATTATTGTGGAGTTGAGATTGAGAAATATATTTGAAGTGCTTTTTACAGGTTTTTGAAGAACTGTTTTATTCAAAATACAGAGGGTACTCCACCAAAATTTTTACAGAAATTTCTAATAATTCAAATGTATTAGCTCTTTCACTTAAGTTCAAAAAAATTTTTAACACCTATAAATAGTGCTCACCACTGTAAAAAGAAGTAAGAAAAGTTTTAAAATCCCTTGTAGTATATTTAATGGGTTATCAGTAGACGAAGTTGGTAATTCATTAGGTATACTACGGGATCATGTTATGCCTTACAGAGGGGTAGGGTGTGACACCTACAACTTTTATGAAAAACGCAAATCCAAATTCTGATCAGAACCTAGTCAAATTGCCAACCAAACTTAGGTTACCAAATGCGAGAACCGCTTTGCCTGAATTTTGGATTCTGTCCAATCCGGCTAGTTATGGTGTTTAGGCCATAACTTGAGCTACAAAACTCCAAATGGAGTGATTCAAAAAAGGAAATGTAACTAGACAAAATAAGGAACAACTTTCATGAAGATAAGTTTTTCAAATTCCTACTGTAAAAATGACCAATGGAACAGTAAACATAAGGCTTGAAATCTGAAAATTTTGAACAACTAGCACTAAGCTTAGAAATGGTATTGGCAACCAATACCAACAACTTTAGAATGCAAAATGTGGTATGTTGGAAGTATTAGAACCAATGTACCTATTGTCTATGCAAAAGTCAACATTTTAGTTGACTAATGAAATTAATAGTAATACCTAAACTTAAATTTCAAGAATTGAAAATTTTAAAAGTGTAAAATGCCCTAGTACACCTAGTAAGATTGGTTTGGATAGGTTGGCATGCCTATAGAGTTCGGTTAGCAGTATTGCACATGGCATTATGCCATTCTGTGATTTTATGGCTTTTAGCCATTCTAACATTCTGATGATACTTGGCCTTGTGCCTAATGTTTATTACAGCTTATTAGCTATTCTGTTGCACACCGGGAGATACATATGTGACCGATGGTATGACGGCCCGAGCTACTTGATACCCAGTGCCAGTTTACCCATTTATCCTGTAACACCCCTATTTGTATAGCCTGGTATATTTCACTATTCCGGTGACCAGTGTCGGTCCAGATAATTAAGGAGATTAGAACCATACTTAAGACAACTAAATAAGCCATAAACACAAATAATTAGTAATTGCCAATTAGTTAAGTGTAAATAAGAAAAACAGAACATAAGAAGTTAAACGAGCTGAGAGTCACAGCGATGGGTGACCTCCTCGTGAATGACTGCAAAGTCGATTTAAACTCAAATTTCGAACCGTAAAATGTGACACCGCGGTCCTTAGGACCCTTATAAACACAGTGGAAAAGAGAAAATCACGAAGAAGAACTGTTAAGCTAGTTAAATAATTAGGTCAGGGAGCCAGAAGAAATATTGAATTATTTGCAAACCGGGATGAACCGGCGAGGGGCAATTTGGTCAATTGACCCCGAGAGCTGACTCCTGACCTAATTGTCAAATAAAATCGGAGAAAAGAAAATTTTGAAATTGAGAATTAAATTAAAAAACTAATAGAAAAATAAATAAATAAATAAAAGAAAATGGAAAAGTCAAAAGGTGATGACATCATGCATGACCTCATGCATGATGCCATAAAAACAATACTTAATATATTTATTTAATTGGGATTTTTGGGTCTTCCATAAGGATAAAAACAAAACAAAACAAAAGGAAAGAAAAAAAAAACTAAAAGCCTCATCTTCCTCACCATTTCCATCTCTCTCTCACTCTCTCCCTTACTCTCACTTTACCTCCATGGAAGCTTATTTTTGAGCTTGAAGAAATTAAAATCCCACCATAGAAAATTTATTTACCATAATTAAACCTTGCTAACTCAAGTAGAAAAGAAGATTGGAGGACAAAAGAAAGAGGAAAAGTGAAGGAAAATCAAGCTTGGCAATTCAAGAAAATTTGACAAGTGAGGTTAGTACTTGTTTCCCTTTCTTTCCTTCTTTAAGCTTTGAAATTAAGTTGAGATGAGTGTAAATTGTATGAAAATTTAAAGAAAATGATAAGTTATGAAGGGACAAACAATTCAGCAGCCATGAGGGTTTGGGGAAAGTGATATGTTTCACTTCAATAAATCATGCATGCAAGTCAATCTGAGTGAGTAGGTGTTAATGCTACACTTTAAATTGCATGAATGGAACAAATATGTGAATTAGGGTTTTGAACATTAGGGTTTAGAGACCAAAAATGTGAAAAACTTGTAAATGGTGTCTTTGACCTAATGTGAAGTGAGAAATAGTCATTTGTGACCAAATTAAGTGTGTTAGAAGTGTTTGAATCAAAGCCAAATTCGGATTGGGTATGCAGCATGACCAAAAGTCAACTTTAAGGGATCAAAAATGAAATTTTACAAGTCCAATTGGTATGAGACCAATTGGGAATGAAATTAGGCACTAAATGACACAATTTTTATTCTGGAAGCATGCCTAAAAAGTGACTAAAACCTAGTGAACAAATTGACCAAAGTTGAAAAATTGCAGGCTGCCCTGTATAAACTGACCAAATGAACAGCATTTGTTCATTTGGTCATAACTCGAGCTAGGTAGGTCAAAATGACCTGAAATTTTACCAGTGGTTAGATGAGATGTAGACCTAAAACTTTGATGAAGAACACAAACTCAAATTATGCCATTAACCTAATCAAATTACTGAACAAAGTTGAACCACTGAATCTGCAGAACTGCAGATTTGCCATATGAACAGTAAAGTTTCAATGGCTATAACTCTCTCTAGAAAAATCTGATTTAGGTGATTCTTGAACCGATGAAAACCTAATACATAGTAGAACATTTTGTATGAAGATAATTTGACCAAATTATGGACTTAACGTAATCAAATTGCTGAAAGAAGTTGGAGCAATAAATCCGCAGAACCAAATTTTGCAGCATGAACAGTAATCGTATTTTGGCTATAACTTGAGCTACAAAACTCTAATTGGAGTGATTCAAAAAGGAGAATAAACTTAAGACAATAGGGAACATTTTCTATGAAGAAATTTTTACCAAATTCCAACAGTAAAATGACCAATGAAACAGTATAATTAGGAACACCAAAACTGAAAAATTGGCAATTTTGCCTAAAAGACCTAAGTTTTGAGAAAATGACCAAAACCAACAAATTTAATGATAATTATATGGTATGTGGGTGAATTTGGAATTCCCATACCTATTAAGCCTTAGAATGTCAACAATTTGACTTGAATAGTGTAATGAATAGTAACCCCGAAACACAAAATTTCAAGAACGTCGAGTTTAGCACGTTAGAGTTAGGTAAAAGTGAAACTAAATTTATTTTGGATTTATGTTAAGTTCTAGTACTAAAACATTTTGAAATTATGTGTTTCAGTTGGAAAGAATACCGGGAAAGAACCCGAGGAACCGAGTCAAGGCCAAGAGGCAACTCGCTTGAGGTTTATGCACAACTAACTCTTTTGTTATTTTTCAATTCCAAATTGATTTGAAATAAATTTATTGTATGATTTATGATTTTGTTGTGTTGAGAATTTTAACTTATTGAATGAAATTGTATAATTTGAATATAAATTTTCTTATGCATTTAAGGATTTATTGCATTGTTTTGAGGATTGTAAATTTTAAGTTTAATGTGTTGCCAACCTTGAGCATGAATTTATGATGATTAAATATGTTGATTTGTAAATAATTTATAAATAGAAATTGTTTTGAATATGATTTGAAACCACAGTTGACATGACCAAATATGTTGTGAATTCTCATTAGCTTGTCTAGTGAGATAACTCCTCCACTTGATGGGGCGAGTTTCTTCCTCTCTGGCTTGCCAGTTGGGGAATGATGTGAATGAGTACTCATATATACTAGCTAGTCTTTGTTTCTCCCTTTTAGCCTCAGTTATTGGGAGAATGTGAAATGTCATGGTGTACAACACGGCATCTATTTGAATTTTAGGTCATGGGTTTGACTGTGTGTATTGTTGGCAACGCCCTTTAAATTATGCATGATTTGATAAATTGTGATTGAAATAAATAATTTCTCAGTGATTCAAAAATTTTTGTATTGTTTCGGAATTTAAAAGAAATGTAACTAAATAGTTACTATTTGATCAAAATGTTATTCAAATGAATAATTTGCATGAATGAAAATGTTGATTTCTGAGGTCATGGATTTTGAAGAATTTAGAAATTTTAAAATTCTATTTGTTATGAATTGTTAAGCATAATTTGTATTAAGTTTTAAATTATTAGTTTATGCACCACTGAGTTCACCACTCAGCGATAGCTTTGTATGCTGTCGCAGATATAGAGACTAGAGGAGCAGCAGATTGAGCTGCTGAGGATAGGGGAGCTACCTGCTAGAAGTTATCGGGTCTAATTTATACCCTGACTGTAAATATTCATTTTGATATATGTATTGCGCGTAATTATATGGACATGTAAAATCAGTCTTGAGCAGCTTGTACAAAGTTTGTATAAAGTTGTAGTAAATTTTAGTTTTGATTTTCTTAATGTAAATTTCTAGTATGATGAATATAAATTGTTTTGTCTCTAATGAAATATGAGTGGAACTATTTTATTTAATTTGAATGAAACGTATTGCTAGTATTTTAAGGATTATTGAATTTTAAACTTGAGAAATTGATTGAAATGATTGTGGAGTTGTTGAAATGGATTGAGTTTGATTGTGAAATTGAATTAGTTGTTCAAAAAAAAATTTTAGAAGTACTTTTTACAGGTATTTGAAGAACTGGTTTCTCAAAATACAGACAGAACTCTGTCAAAATTTTTATAAAATTTGCGAAAAACTAAAATGGACCAAAAATATTAACTAGATTTACTTTTAATCAAATGTTTTAAATGCCTATTAGAAAATGCTCACAACTTGTCAAAAGTAAGTAAATTGTTTTAAAATCCCTTGTAGGGTACTTAATGAGTTATCGATAGGTGAAGTTCGGTAGTTCATTAGGTATTCTACGGGATCATGTTATGCCTTATAGAGGAGTAAGGTGTGACATGTTTTAGTGGTATCAGAGCAAGTTTTTGAAGTACGTTTTAAATTGTGAATTTGTGTCTTTCCTTGTTAAGTACAACTGCTCAATGTTCATAATTGTTACGTACCATGCATTACATCATGAATATGAACTAACGAGGAGAAATCTCCTTGTGTTGGGTGTATAGGAAATAGAAAAAAATCATGTGAATAGATATGGACAAGAGGGATAAAATTGTAGAGCAGTCTGATACAGCTAACGTATAAAGAGAGGCCCCAGTTTCACAGAGCGTTAGGGGTCCAACTGCACCAATCCCTCCTATACAAATTACTGCACAAACGGCCTAGCAGATGGCCATGTTCTTTCAGCAAATGGCTGATAATCTGTCAGCCCAGGCCCAAGTACAAACCCAACCCCCTCAAGAACAGCATGAAAAAGAGATAAATGGGAAATCTATTGGTCAAAGTTCGAGTAGTAATTTGGGAAAGAGAAAAGATTTTGAGGGACCCCGAGCTCTCAAGTATGACAGAGGCAGATCTTCAGGGCGGAAGCAATCAAGAATCATTCGTCAAAGAACCAGAAGTTCCTACCCTACCCGTCTCCATGACGTTTGTGGGAAATTACACAGAGGTATATGCCATAGGGTCACTGGAGCCTGCTTCAATTGTGGTGGAATTGGACATTTCGCCCGAGATTGCACTAGCGCACGTCGAGTTATGCCACATATTACACCAAAGGAATCAGTCCAAGGTTCTGATTTTAGAAGCTCATTAATAGTCAGTAGGGGCAGAGGTAGAAGTAGAGACAACACTTTGGGTAATCCTCGTACAATGTGTGACACCCCTTACCCGTGTACAGTATACCAGAATAAGTAATGCCACACGGTGTACCAGCACACTCTAATATACCTTAATTAATTTATATCATGCTTTTGAATATGATTTGTGAAATATAATTTATTTAAGCTATTTATCGAAATTATTATTTATTTGAGGTTCCGAAAATTTTAAAGAAAATCCGGCGGAGTACCGGCTAAAAATGGAGAAAACAGTTCTTCGGAACCTGTTAAAACACTTCCAAATAATTTTCCAAACAATCCCAACTTCAATTCATCAACAGAGTCTCAATATCAAAATCTCACATTGTTCAGTTTCAGTTCTCAATCATCATTTCTCAGGGTTCTCATATATAAGCAACAATTAAATACTCAAATTACTTCCATACATAACCATAAATCTTTATTATTTACATGAACCTCAAAATACATTACATAAATCCAAATACATATGAGAAAATAAAAATTTAATTACAAAATGATAAAATGACACCTAGTGCCCTACCAATGCACTGCAGGTAGTGAGGTGACACGGACACTGTGCAGAGCTGCAAGATGAACTCACCCAGTCTGCGGTCTACTGGGCTCACGATCTGTATCTCCAGAACCTACGCGTGGCAAAAGCAACGCGCTAAGCAATAATGCTTAGTGGTGCAATAATAAAATAAAAGAAATAGCAAGAAAATAGATATGTAGTGAATGTATATGTTTCATTTGTTTTGAATTTGTATATCATTAACTTTGTCCACTTTAATTCATTTGGTTGCCCAAGTAACCTACACTAGACGACTGGACTGGATAAACGGGTAAACTGGCACTGGGTATCAAGTACCTCGGGCCGTCACACCATCGGTCACATATGCATCTCCCGGTGTGCAACAGAACAGCTAACAAGCTGTAAATAATATCAGGCACAAGGCCAAATCTCAATACAAGGTCAGAATGGCTAAAAACCATAAAATCACAGAATGGCATATTGCCATGTGCAGTACTGCTAACTGAACCCTATTGGCATACCAAACTATCCAAACCAATCTTGTTAGGTATACTAAGGCATTTGAAACTTTTAAATTCTTCAATTTGTGAATTTCAAGTTTTTGGTGTCACTATTCACCTCATTGGTCAACAAAAATGTTGACTTTTGAATAGAAAACATGTACATTGACTTTGGCACTCCCAATATACCACATTTGGCATTCAAAACTTGTTGGCATTAAGCATTTATACCATTTCAAAGTTTAAACCAAGGGAAGTAGAATTTTCAGTTTTTGTAACTCAAATTTTCTGTTCCATTGGACAATGTTGTAGTGGGAATTTGAAGAAATGGAAAACATGAAAGTTGTTTCTTATTTTGTCTAGTTGAATTTCCTTTTTTGAATCACTCCATTTGGAGTTTTGTAGCTCCAGATATGGTCCAAAAACCACAGCTGGCCTGATTTCCATTCTGCAGAAATTACCATATCTACAGTAACATGAACAATAACTAAAATCACTTTGTTGGATGGGTTCTGGCCATAATTTGGGGTAGATTCCTTCATGAAAGTTGTTTTTCTATGTCTTAACTTGTTGCTGTAAAAATTTCAGGTCAATTGACCATATCTACAGTGAGTTATGGCCAAATGAACAGTTACTGTTCATTTGGTCATTTCTGCAGTCTTTATTGCAGGGGATCCGGATTGGGGCCAACTTTTGGTCCTCTTGATTTGGTCTTTTGGGCATGGTTTCTTCAGCAAAAATGTGCCATTATAAGCCTAGTTTCATGTCCAATTGGCCAAACACCAATTGGATCAATACAGCCAAAGATATGGTAGTCCAATTGGACTGAAATTTCAGTCACTCTGCTGCTGTCCTTAGGCAGCGTACACACTCACTTTGCCATTCTATATTTCAGTCCAAATTGTGGTCAACTTACCTAAAATGGTCACTAATTGACCATTAAAAGGTTCTCTAGCAATTTCCTAAGCCAAGTCAAGTTTACACTTCTCAAAACCCTAATTCCCATCTCCATTTCACACTAGTTACCCTAGTTAACTAGTTAAGTCATTAACCACATAATTATGTACTTCAAGCATGATCTCTAGTCCACTTTAAGTCCATCAAAACACTCCATTATTGTTCCTTCAATATGGCTGCTGAAATTCATGTACCATACACATGAGTTTTTGTTCAATTAAATCACAATTTCTTAGTAAATTCAAGTTCCTAATCATGAACTTAATGAGTTTTAGGGATATAGATGCACTAACCTTTAAGTGGCAGAATTTTCCAAGCCCCAAACTTCACTTTCTTTCTTCTTCTTGGCTGCCAAAAGATTATGCAAGGTGCTAGGATAAATTTTAGTGAAAGGTTTCTAGGGTTTTAGGGTGAAATGAAGGAGGAAATTAAGCTTTGATTGTGTGTTAATGGAGGTTGGCTATGGGCAAGGGTTTCGGCTGGAATGGAAAAGAGATGGCTGCTGGTTTTTTTAATTGTTTTGGTCTTTGTTTTGTCTCTTTTAAGTATTTAAGAAAGCTTATTAGCTTGTGATTGGTTGGTAATTTATAAATGACATCACTATGATGTCACAAATTGCTTTATTTGATTTTTTTTCTTTTCTTTTCTCCACTACTCATTTCTAATTTAATTTCTATTAATGTTTATTCATATTTTATGTCATATTAATTATTTACTTAACTGGACAAGTCGGCCAAAAATCACCTCTGAAGGCGAAATGACCAAAATGCCCTCTGTTTGGCTCAACGGGTTAAAATTGTCTGTACCGATTGAAAAATTTTTCTAGGTATTTTCTTGGCATTCTAATGCCATAGGAACCTTAATGACCCTTCTCTGGAGTCCCAAAAATTATTTTATGAATTTTTCCCCGGGTCTAGGGCTCCTCGTTGCGAGAACCACAACTTCCCTCTGGTTACCCATCGCTAGGGCACTGGCTCGTTTAACTTGTTTGTATTTTATTTCTAAAATTTTTTACTAAATTTTTCTTATTAATATTTGAGTTAATTATAGTTCCTCACTTTAGTTTAAATATTTTTCCGGACGTTCTAGCTGTCCGGACTGACACCGTTCACCGGAATAGTAGAATGTACGGAGTTGTTACCGGGAGGGTGTTACAACTCTTCCCCTCTAATTTAAATTTCGTCCTCGAAATTTACCTGATGCAAACAGTTGAGGGAATTGTTGCCTCATCGTCTCTTCACTTTCCCAAGTTGCCTCTTCGATGTTGTGGTGCCTCCATAGCACTTTCACCAGTGGAATCTGCTTGTTCCTCAACTCTTTCACTTCCCGAGCCAGGATCCGTAGAGGTTCTTCTTCATACGTCAAATCCGGTTGTATTTCAATTTCTTCCCTGGAGATGACATGTGAAGGATCGGCGGTATCTTACGAGCATGGATACGTGAAACACATTGTGGATCTTGTCCACTACGGTGGTAAAGCTAGCCTATAGGCCACTGGACCCACACGTTCAATGACTTCATATGGGCCAATGAACCTAGGGCTTAACTTACCTTTCCTTCCAAACCTCAATACCTTCTTCCACGGTGACACCTTGAGGAACACTTTGTCGCCAACCGCATATTCTATTTCTTTTCTCTTGGTCGGCATAAGATTTACTGCATGCGAGGCAACCTTCAGATTGGCTTTGATTAGTTTCACTTTCTCCTCAGTTTGTTTCACCAGGTCTGGCCCTACTAGTTTGTCTTCGCCCAATTCAGTCCAGCACACTGGAGTTCTACATTTTCTCCCATACAGTGCTTCATATGGGGCCATTTGGATGCTAGCTTGGTAGCTATTGTTGTATGCAAATTACGCGATGGGAGGTATCTATCCCAACTTCCCTCAAACTCAATGACACAACTCCTCAGCATATCCTCAAGGACCTGACATATATTTCATGTTATTGTTATCATTTCAATTCAATATTTGTATTAATTTCATTGGTTTCAATTATTTACCTGGATTACTCTTTCTGATTGCCCATCCGTCTGAGGATGGAATCTTTATCTTGAAGTGGAGTTGTGTACCCAAGGACTCATGCAACTTCTTCCAAAATCTCGATGTGAACCTTGGGTCTCGATCAGATATGATGGAAAGTGGGATTCCATGCAGTCTAACTATCTCATTGATATACAATTCTGCTAACTTCTCCAGTGAGTAGTCAGTCCTAAGCGGCGAGAAAGTGTCTCGACCGTCAATCTATCCACTATCACCCATGCTGCATCATGTTTCTTCCGGGTGAGAGGTAGACCACTTACAAAATCCATGGTGACCCGATCCCATTTCCATTCAGGTATGCGTATAGGCTATAGCAATCCTGATGGAACTTGATGTTCTGCCTTGACTTGCTGACATGTCAAGCATTTAGTCACATAGTCAGCTATGTCCTTTTTCATACCAGGCCACCAATACTGAAGCTTCAGATCATGATACATCTTTGTACTTCCTGGGCGCATAGCATATACACTGGTGTGTGCCTCTTTTAGAATACTGGCCTTCAATTCCCCATTATCTGGTACACACAGTCTTCCTTTGTAGTGCAGAAACCCATCCGCTTTCACCTCATAGTCAGCTGCTTTTCCCTCTGGGATTTTGCTCATAATAGCCAGTAACTTTTCATCTACTTTTTGCCCATCTAAAATCTGCTGTAGCAGGTTTGGCCTCACTTGCAACTCAGCCAAAATAGCTCCATCTCGAATCAAAGATAGACGGGCATTCAATGATCTCAAAGCTATGATGGACTTTCTGCTCAAAGCATCAGCAACTACATTTGCCTTCCCAGGATGGTAGTCAATCACACAATCATAATCCTTCAGGAACTCAATCCATCGCCTCTGTTAAGGTTGAGCTCCCTCTGAGTTGGCAAATATTTCAGGCTTTTGTGGTCTGTATAAATATAGCACTTTTCACCATACAAGTAATGCCTCCATATCTTCAGTGCGAAGATAATTGCTGCAAGCTCTAGATCATGGGTAGGGTAATTCTGTTCATGTGGCCTTAGCTGCCTGGAAGCATAAGCGACCACCTTTCCCTCTTGCATCAATACACACCCTAACCCATTATGAGAGGCATCACTGTAGACCACAAAGTCCTTTCACGACCTTTGTGTGCTGCTTGGTGCCTCTGTCAACATAGCCTTCAACTTCTCAAAACTGGTCTGACACTTGTCATTCCAGTCAAATCTAACATTCTTGTGTAACAACTTGGTCATTAGAGCAGCTATTAAGGAAAATCCTTTCACAAATCTTCTGTAATACCCAGCTAACCCGAAGAAGCTTCTGACCTCAGTTGTATTTCTGGGAGGCTTCCATTCCATCACTGCTTCTATTTTCTTGGGATCCACCCTAATCCCATCAGCTGACACTATGTGTCCAAGGAATGCAATCTCATTCAACCAAAAGTCACACTTGGACAACTTAGCATACAGCTTCTTTTCCCTCAGGGTTTGTAGAACAATCCTCAAATGCTCATCATGTTCTTCCTTGGTCTTGGAATACACCAAAATATCATCAATAAAGACCACTACGAACCGATCTAAGTGTGGGTGGAAGATACGGTTCATAAGGTCCATGAATGTCGCTGGTACATTTGTTAGGCCAAAGGGCATCACTAAGAACTCATAATGCCCATATCGGGTCCTGAATGCAGTCTTTGGCACATCTGCATCCTTCACCCTCAACTGATGATACCCTGATTTGAGATCAATCTTAGAAAATACTCCTGCTCCCTTCAACTGATCAAACAGATCATCAATTCTAGGCAATGGATATTTGTTCTTCACAGTCACTTTATTCAACTGTCGGTAATCGATGCATAGTCTCAAAGTCCCATCCTTCTTTTTCACAAACAGCACTGGAGCTCCCCATGGTGACACACTGGGGCGTATGAACCCCTTATCCAGCAACTCTTGTAACTGAGTTTTCAACTCCCTCAATTCTGTGGGTGCCATCCTATAAGGAGCAATGGAAATGGGTGATGTACCCGGTAGTGTCTCAATAGCAAATTCAACTTCCCTTTCTGGTGGCAAACCAGGCAATTCTTCCGGAAATACCTCTGGGAAGTCTCTTACTGTGGGTATATTACTCAGGTCTGGCTTAGCCTGCCTAGTATCCACCACATGTGCTAGGTAGGCTTCACAGCCTTTTCTCATCATTCTTCTTGCAACTGTGGCTGAGATTGAAGGAACCAAAGCGTGAAAAACACAAGTTTATACCATTGAATTCAAAATTTTTCACCTAGGGTCACATGCATCATGCAAGATTTATTTTTATCTATTTGATTTCAATGATAAACAACATATTAAAACTCTTTTAATATGTTTTTGGATTTGTATTTTCCATTTAAGATTTTAAAATTAACCAGATTAATTTTAGAACCCTAGATTAAATCAAGAACGATTACACTAACCTCTTGATGTCTTTGCGTGTCTGCGCCTTTGAGATTCGTCTTCAGGACACCAGATGTTGTCCCTCTAGCTTGTCCACACCAAGAACACCTATGGCAGCCCTTGAAGAGCTTCTAAAGCTTTTTCTATTAATTAGAAAATCAAGTTCTGCCTTTTAAGAGATTAAAGATGTAAACAGGACACTAGAAACAATTTCTAGTGTTCTTCATTCAAGAGATTGATGGCTAATCTCTTTGAATTGATGAGAGATGAAGCAGAATAGAGGGAGGGCTGCAAAATGGCATGAAAAAGGAGTGTGGCTACTGGTTGTATTTTATTTTCTCATAACAACACTTAAATAGCTAGGTTAACACATTAAACCCTTGCCACATGTCACCCTTTGATTAGCTCAAGGTTTAAGTGACCCAATCACATTGTGCCAAGTGTTAAACCTATATTTAATCTTGATTTTAATCATCTTACATGATTAAAAAACATTTGGCAAGCTTATGTGTTATGCCATGTGTCACCATCTCATGGTGCCACGTGTCACACTGCAAAATGACCAAAATGCCCCTGTGTCTTAATTTTGAGTTCTTAACCCAAAATAATTATTTTCTTCTTCTAATTAATTTATATCAAATATAAATTAATTAATTAATCTCTATTAATTAATTTCTCATCAATTAAATTCATATTTAAACACTTTAAATATAAATTTAATTTATACTACACATCCAATAATCTAGATTTGGTTTCAAGTCATGCTAGGGACTTTGCAATTTAATTGCAAACCAAACCTATTTAATTAATCAATTTAAACTCTTTAATTAATTAATTAAATCATATTTAATTAGGTGATAACTTGTGTATGTGTGTGACTTACTAGGCTCATCACTAATTAGCAATGAGACATGATATCAACTCTTAATATCATCAGAACTCTTTCTTACCATAAATGATTTCTCTAAATCATTTTATGAACCTCATAGACCATGGTTAACACCTAGCATAGCATGCCATAGCCACCCAATTAGTAATAAGGTTTACCTTAAATGAACCTATAATCATATGTTACCATGCACTAGAATCTCTCTGTTACAAAATCCCAACTCAAGCCGAGTCATGGTTTATGTCAAACTCCATTTGCTATGAATATTATGTTCTCTTTTAATTCCAGTTCTTGATTAAAAGATTTTCTCATCGAAACTCTTTTACGAATAAATCTATACGTCTGGCCAGAACTTGAAACATCAAGAACAATTAAATGAACATAGGATTTTATCTCTATTTACTTAGAGGAACAGATTCCATCTTGATTAACACCTACCTCCATATATAACTAGTAGGAGCCAACACATGCCCATATACCCATACACAGTACAAGTATGAAAGCGTTATCAAACTCAAACTACCTATATACAAGATAACTGTGCTATCTCGGTCTAAAGATTATATGCATCGATATGATTTATGACAAAACATTGACAAGAATAAACTCCATGTGCTTGTCATAAGTGTCACTGGTTCGGCCTACTTATCATTTATAAGTGCCTATCATGTTTGTTATATGGCATGAGACTCACCATTCCATCTTATTTATATCTCATATAAATAACTTGGGAACAAACATGAATACAATCTTTAAGGATAAGTCAAGTCCTTTTTATGAAGTATCCTCGATTGTGAACCTATTTATGATACTTCGTGCTAGAAATATTGTCACTCATATTCTTAACAACTTAAGAATAATATTTCTAACAAAATATCAATGGACCTTTTCTATTACACATAAATATATTATGTAAACGGAAAGGTGGAAATGCCTTTTATTAATAAAAATATGTACAAGATACATACTAAATGATATGCTCTGTGGCATACTACTAACAATCTCACACTATCACTAGAGCCATTCATTACAATATCTTAGACCTATCTTCTCAAGATGTTGGTCTAACTGAGTCTGTGACATAGGCTTAGTGAATGGATCAGCTGGATTTTTAGCTGATGCTATTTTCTGCATGGCTACATCGCCTCGCCCAACTATTTCTCTGATAATGTGGTAGCGCCTTTCTATGTGTTTGGATTTCTGGTGAGACCTTGGTTCCTTAGCTTTGTATGCTCCATTATTGTCACGATGTAGTGGGCTGGCGACTCAATGGAAGGAACTCTGTAAGTTTTGTCATGAACTTCTTTATCCAAGCGACTTCCTTTGCGACATCGATGCACCAATATACTCGGCACGTAGTGGAATCTGCAGTCGTGCTCTGTTTGGAACTCTTCCAACTGACTGCACCTCCATTACAAATGAACACATATCCAGAGGTAGACTTTCTATCATCGATATCTGATTGGAAATCAGAATTAGTATAACCATCCTATTGCAAGTCTCCACCTCCATAAATCAAGAATAAATCCTTAGTTCTTCTCAAGTACTTAAGGATATTCTTGACAGCTATCCAGTGTTCCAAACCTGGATTGGATTGATACTTGCTAGTCAAACTAACAGCATATGCGATATCCGGCCTAGTACACAACATTGCATACATTAAACTTCCAATAGCCGAAGCATATGGAATCCTGGCCATCTTATCTCTTTCTTCAGGTGTTTTTGGAGATATCTCTTTAGAAAGATGGATACCATGTCTCACTGGTAACAACCCTCTCTTGGAATCAAGCATGTTAAACCTCTTTAACACCTTTTCCAAGTATAGACTTTGGGATAAACCAATTATTCTTTTCGCTCTATCTCTATAGATGCGAATCCCAAGAATATAGGTTGCCTCCCCTAAGTCTTTCATGGAGAATGTATTTGACAACCATACCTTTATAGTCGTCAACATACCTGTGTCATTACCCATCAACAGTATGTCATCCACATATAAGACAAGGAAAGTGATAGCACTGTCACTAACCTTCTTATATACACATGGCTCATCCTCATTTTTTATAAAACCAAAGGATTTAATGGCTTCATCAAAACGAATGTTCCAACTCCTCGAAGCTTGTTTCAACCCATAAATGGATCGCTTTAGCTTGCATACCTTGGAACCATCTTGGGATTCAAATCCCCTAGGTTGTTCCATGAAAATGTTTTCTTCAATGTATCCATTGAAAAAGCATTTTGACATCCATCGCCAAATCTCATAATCATAGTATGCAGCTATTGCTAGTAAAATCCTAATTAATTTAAGCATGGCAACAGGCGAGAAAGTCTCCTCATAGTCGATTCCTTGCCTTTGGCGAAACCCTTTCCCTACTAGCCTTGCCTTATAGGTCTCTACCTTTCCATCAGAACCAATTTTCTTCTTGAAAACCCATTTGTTCCCTATAGGTATAATACCTTCAGGTGGGTCAACAAGATCCCAAACTTGATTCTTATACATGGAATCAATCTCAGATTTCATAGCATCAATCCATTTTGAAGAGTCTATATCTGATATAGCTTCTTCATAGGTAAGTGGATCATCTCCATGATCTACTTCTTCATGAGTAGACAACTCTTGTTCTTATTCATGAAGAAAACCATATCTCACTGGTGGGTGAGATACCACAGTTGTTCTACGAGGAACAGTGTAGATGTTTCATCAACGGGTATAGGTTGGCTAGATGGATCTATATCCATCCGATGCATTGGTTGGTCAAAATTCTCCAATTCTAACTCTATTTGCCTTCCTTTGCCTCCTTCTTGAACAAACTATTGTTCAAGAAATGTGGCATCTCTACTTATCACAACCTTTTGTGAAGTAGGCAAATAAAAATAATATCCAAAACTATCTTTTGGATATCCAACAAATCGACCTTTTTCTGATCTGGTCTCCAATTTATCAGTGTTCAACTTTTTGATATAAGCTGGACAACCCCAAATCTTAACATGCTTAAGACTTGGTTTTCTTCCATGCCATATCTCATAAGGTGTGGAAGAAACTGATTTTGATGGAATCCTATTTAGAATATACAAAGCTGATTCTAATGCAAATCCCCAAAAGGAGATTGGCATATCAGTATAGCTCATCATACTACGTACCATATCCAATAGGTACGATTTCTCCTTCAGATACACCATTCATTGTGGCATTCTGGAGGAGTCGGTGAGAAATAATGCCATGCTCTCTCAAGTATTCATCAAATTCAGTACTCAAATATTCACCTCCACGATCTGATCGAAGAGCTTTAATACTCTTTCCTGTTTGATTTTCTACTTCAGTTTTAAATTCTTTGAACTTTTCAAAGGATTCATGTTTGTATTTCATCAAATACAAATACCCAAATCTTGATTTAACATCAGTAAAGGTAATAAAATAATGAAAGCCCCCTCTAGCCATTTCTTTAAATGGACCACATACATCACTATGTATTAGCTCCAAAATATTTTCAGCTCTTAGCCCCTGTCCAACAAAGGGTGATCTAGTCATTTTGCCCTAAAAGCAAGATTCACAAGTTGGAGTAGGCTTAGAGCCCAATGAGGATAGAATCCCCATTTTCTCCAGTTTTGCAATCCTATCTTCTGCAACATGACATAACCTTAAGTGCCAAATATATTTTGAACTTGAGTTGGTTTTCACCATGGCATTACATTCATTTAGATTGCTATACTCTGGCCAGTGGAAATACTTTCTTACTGGCAATGGAAACACTTTCCAATTGGCAATGGAAACACTTTCCTGTTGGCAGTGGAAACACTTTCCTTTGCCTTCATCAGCTTTAGTCTTCCTTTTCTGTTTAGCTATTTTCTTAGAAGGACCAGGAATCTGAGGTTTCTTTTTCTTATTGCCCTTCTTCTTGTTGGACGTTCCAGCAGAAGAAGATGCAACCAAAGCTACCTCCTTTTCTTTATTGCCTGGCATATTCTTTTGGGCAATAACCAGCATGTTGAGTAAACCAGCTAAGGTGCATTCCTGTTGAGTCATATGGAAATTTGTCACAAAATTCCCAAAAGACTCAGGAAGGGACTGAAGGATCAAATCCGTCTGTAGTTGGAAATCCATGTTAAAGTCAAGATGTTCCAACTGCTCAATCATCCGAATCATCTTATGGACATGATCCCCAACATTCTGTCCCTCGGACATCCTCATACGGAATAGCTGTCTAGATATCTCATGCCTAGCATTCCTGCTGTGCTCACCATACAACTCTTGTAGGTGAAGGAGGATCTCACTCGCACTCTGCATGTTCTCATGTTGCTTCTGTAACTCATTACTCATGGAAGCAAGCATGTAACACTTAGCTCTCATATCATGCTCCTTCCACTTGTCCAAAGTTTCATATTCCTCTTGTGTGGCCTCTGGAGGTAAGGGACCAGGAACATTTGAATCTAGAATATATCCTATATGTTCAAGGTTCAGGACAAGTTTCAAATTTCTTAGCCAATCAGACAGATTAGGTCCTGTCAACCTATTGTGATCAAGTATGCTTGCAAGGATATTGGATGGTGGTGGTTGTTTTGTGCTCTTTTTATCAGAAAATTAACTGCAGAAAATAACTAGATTAATTAGTAAATGTATCATGTAATTAACCAAAATGATTATGGTCTTTTAATCAAATTGGTCCTCCCACTAACTTAGCGAATCCTACACTTCCAAAGTAAGCGGAAATCCTAGTTGGATGGATTTCTAGTGGGTGATTGAATTCTTATAATTCTATTGATCATCCTCAGGTACATCCATTATTGGAATTACAATAAACTATAAGTGAGCAACTCCTTGCCCATCACATCTCATGTGAGGTTCAATCCTTTACTTAGCCCCTAATGTTCAAAATCTCAGGTACATCCATTATTGACTTATCTTGCATTAGTTAAGTTGATCCCATTGAGCCAGTAATTATGCAAATAATTTTAATGTCCTCAGGTACATCCAATATTGGCCACTAAACCATTTACATATTTACAACATCTCATGCTTAACAATTATTCTTAAGAAAATCTCTTAAATTAATTGCATCTCATGCAACTATTTAAAATTTCTTAAAATAATTGCCCCAATGAAGGGCCTATGTTATAATTACTTTAATTATAGCATTTCCAACTTAATCATTTGTTTGGAAGATTTTATAGTCATTCTATTTACTATTAAGGTCTCACTTTGCACATTATCCATTTAGCATGCATATATCATATAATTGCATACATTCCCATACATCTCATGCATTCATGGATAAGCAGTAAATATGGTATGATCATGGACTTTCTAAGGGATTCAATTCTGAGCCATCAAGAATTGAATCAGGGCATTCCTAGGTGCATTTCATTCATTCATTTTACAAGAGTTGCTGAAGGAGTACATAATCAACACTTGATCTTGAATTCCTCCCACTGGTCCCACCAATGCTCTTGACCTCCTTGAACTTCTTGCAATCCAATATTACATAGTAATCCTTGGCATACCAAGGCGAATTTACAAGTATATATACCCATACACAGTACAAGTATGAAAGCAGTATCAAACTCAAACTACCTATATACAAGATAACTGTGCTATCTCAGGTCTAAAGATTATATGCACTGATATGATTTATGACAAAACATTGACAAGAATAAACTCCATGTGCTTGTCATAAGTGTCACTGGTTCGGCCTACTTATCATTTATAAGTGCCTATCATGTTTGTTATATGGCATGAGACTCACCATTCCATCTTATTTATATCTCATATAAATAACTTGGGAACAAACATGAATACAATCTTTCTGGATAAGTCATGTCCTTATTATGAAGTATCCTCGATTGTGAACCTATTTATGATACTTCGTGCTAGAAATATTGTCACTCATATTCTTAACAACTTAAGAATAATATTTCTAACAAAATATCAATGGACCTTTTCTATTACACATAAATATATTATGTAAACGAAAAAGTGGAAATGCCTTTTATTAATAAAAATATGTACAAGATACATACTAAATGATATGCTCTAGGGCATACTACTAACAGAGATGACATTGGACAAGAAATCTGTCCTTTCACCCACAACTGTAATCTCATTACCCTCAGGAGTTTTCAGAGAAATTCTCTTCAATTTGCAATCAACTATTGCCTGATGACGTGACAACCAGTCCATTCCCAAAATCACGTCAAACTCGTGGAAGGGCAACTCAATCAGGTCGGCCAAGAATTCGTACCCCTGAATCCTTAACGGGCAACCCTTGTATACTTTGTTCACCACTACACTGTGGCCCAATGGATTAGTAACCAGAATGTCTTGGTCACTCTCCCCTACCAGTATCCCCCTTTCTACGGGTATATTGATGCAGATGTATGAGTGAGTGGATCCTGGATCCACCAATGCATGCACAGGAGTATTGTAGAGGGAGAACGTACCCCTGATGACGTCTGGGGCATCTTGCTCCTCCTGAGCTCTCAGGGCATAAGCTCTTGCAGGTGGTCTGCTGTTAGGCCTCTCTGCTGGCTCAGATGCAAGCCTCTGTGATGGTCCTACAGCCTCAGACTTGCCAGATTTTCTACCTCTCTGTGGTGCAGGAACAGGTCTATCTGCTTGTGTTGGAGCAGCTGTAGTAGTTCTACGTGGGCAGTTCCTCAGCTGATGCTCTGTCGACCCACATCTTAAACAGGCACCAGTTACTCTCCAACATTCCCCCTTGTGCCATTTCAGGCAATGCGGACATGCAGAAGATCTTTGCTGGTCCCTGAACCCCATCCCTGGAGAGCTGCCCACTGATGGTGTGGACTGGCCTCTCCTAGGGGTGAATTGTGGCCTGGGCCCCTGAGACTGACCCTGACCATGTGGCTGACCTGAACTCTGTGCAGGTGGACCCTTGAACCTCTTCCCAGGTGCAGGAGATGAACTAGACTGGCCCGGGCCCATCTTCTGCTGTCTATCCCTTCTGGTTTGCTCACTGATTCTCACTTTTTCAACCCTTATTGCAGCTTCCACTAACTTGCTAAATTCTGTGATTCCCAAGGCAGTAAGCTGGATCTTGATGTTGTCATTTAGTCCCTCTTCAAATCTCTTACATCTTTCAGCTTCATTAGGGACTATCTCCCTTCCATAGCGGCTTAATCGGACGAATTCGTTCTCATACTCAGCCACTGACAACTGTCTCTGCCTTAGGTTAATAAACTCTCTTCTTCTCTCTTCCAGGTATACAGTACCCACATATTTCTTCTTGAATTCGGAGAGAAAGAAGTCCCAAGTTCTGACTTACGCTGCACTTCATCGACACCGTATCCCACCATTCATAGGCATCATCTTGTAACAGAGATATGGCGGCTTCGTGTTTTGCTCGAGTGCGGTGGAGTTGTTTTAGAACTCGCCTGCCTGTTCAACCAATTTTCGGCTGCAACAGAGTCATCTTCTCTCTTGCCATAAAAGTCCACTGCTCCAAACTTCCTTAGCCTTTCCAGGTGTGATTTCTATTGTGGAGCTGGTGGTGGTGGTGGTGCTGGCATTACCCCGGCCATTTGTCTAAAGAAGTCGGCCATTTCTTTGAAACATGGCTGTGGATCTTGGCGAGCTCTGCTTGGTGGTGGAGTAGGTTCTCCTCTACCCCCAGTCTCAGCTGCTGCAGGTGGAGCATGACTCTCTACTTCCTCCTCGACTGCTCTCTGTGATGAAGGGTCCATATCCTATTCAAAATAAGAAAAACAAACAGATCTGCATTAGTGTCACCTCGACTCTTACAAATGCAATGCATAGTATGGACTCAATCTAGGCCCAGAAACGCCTAAACCAGGCTCTGATACCACTAAATGTGACACCCCTTACCCGTGTATAGTATACCAGAATAAGTAATGCCACACGGTGTACCGGCACACTCTAATATACCTTAATTAATTTATGTCATGCTTTTGAATATGATTTGTGAAATATAATTTATTTAAGCCATTTATCGAAATTATTATTTATTTGAGGTTTCGAAAATTTTAAAGAAAATCCGGCGGAGTACCGGCTAAAAATGGAGAAAACAATTCTTCGAAACCTGTTAAAACACTTCCAAATAATTTTCCAAACAATCCCAACTTCAATTCATCAACAGAGTCTCAATATCAAAATCTCACATTGTTCAGTTTCAGTTCTTAATCATCATTTCTCAGGGTTCTCATATATAAACAACAATTAAATACTCAAATTACTTCCATACATAACCATAAATCTTTATTATTTACATGAACCTCAAAATACATTACATAAATCTAAATACATATGAGAAAATAAAAATTTAATTACAAAATGACAAAATGACACCTAGTACCCTACCAATGCACTGCAGGTAGTGAGGTGACACGGACACTGTGCAGAGCTGCAACATGAACTCACCCAGTCTGCGGTCTACTGGGCTCACGATCTGTATCTCCAGAACCTACGCATGGCAAAAGCAACGCGCTAAGCAATAATGCTTAGTGGTGCAATAATAAAATAAAAGAAATAGCAAGAAAATAGATATGTAGTGAATGTATATGTTTCATTTGTTTTGAATTTGTATATCATTAACTTTGTCCACTTTAATTCATTTGGTTGCCCAAGTAACCTACACTAGACGACTTGACTGGATAAATGGGTAAACTGGCACTGGGTATCAAGTACCTCGGGCCGTCACACCATCGGTCACATATGCATCTCCCGGTGTGCAACAGAACAGCTAACAAGCTGTAAATAATATCAGGCACAAGGCCAAATCTCAATACAAGGTCGGAATGGCTAAAAATCATAAAATCACAGAATGGCATATTGCCATGTGCAGTACTGCTAACTGAACCCTATTGGCATGCCAAACTATCCAAACCAATCTTGTTAGGTATACTAGGGCATTTGAAACTTTTAAATTCTTTAATTTGTGAATTTTAAGTTTTTGGTGTCACTATTCACCTCATTTATCAACAACAATGTTGACTTTTGGATAGAAAATATGTACATTGACTTTGGCACTCCCAATATACCACATTTGACATTCAAAACTTGCTGGCATTAAGCATTTATACCATTTCAAAGTTTAAACCAAGGGAAGCAGAATTTTCAGTTTTTGTAACTCAACTTTACTGTTCCATTGGACACTATTTTAGTGGGAATTTGAAGAAATGGAAAACATGAAAGTTGTTCCTTATTTTGTCTAGTTGAATTTCCTTTTTTGAATCACTCCATTTGGAGTTTTGTAGCTCCAGATATGGTCCAAAAACCACAGCTGGCCTGATTTCTATTCTGCAGAAATTACTATATCTACAGTAACATTAACAGTAACTGAAATCACTTTGTTGGATGGGTTCTGGCCATAATTTGGGGTAGGTTCCTTAATGAAAGTTGTTTGTCTATGTCTTAACTTGTTGCTGTAAAAATTTCAGGTCAATTGACCATATTTCAGGTCATTTCTGCAGGTGCTGTTGCAGGGGATCCGGATTGGGGCTAACTTTTGGTCCTCTTGCTTTGGTCTTTTGGGCATGGTTTCTTCAGTAAAAATGTGCCATTATAAGCCTAGTTTCATGTCCAATTGGCCAAACACCAATTGGATCAACACAGCCAAAGATATGGTAGTCCAATTGGACTGAAATTTCAGTCACTCTACTGCTGTCCTTAGGCAGCCTACACACTCACTTTGCCATGCTATATTTCAGTCCAAATTGTGGTCAACTTACCTAAAATGGTCACTAATTGACCATTAAAAGGTTCTGTAACAATTTCCTAAGCCAAGTCAAGTTTACACTTCTCAAAACCCTAATTCCCATCTCCATTTCACACTAGTTACCCTAGTTAACTAGTTAAGTCATTAACCACATAATTATGTACTTCAAACATGATCTCTAGTCCACTTTAAGTCCATCAAAACACTTCATTATTGTTCCTTCAATATGGCTGCCAAAATTCATGTACCATACACATGAGTTTTTGTTTAATTAAATCACAATTTCTTAGTAAATTCAAGTTCCTAATCGTGAACTTAATGAGTTTTAGGGATATAGATGCACTAACCCTTAAGTGGCAGAATTTTCCAAGCCCCAAACTTCACTTTCTTTCTTCTTCTTGGCTGCCAAAAGATTATGCAAGGTGCTAGGATAAATTTTAGTGAAAGGTCTCTAGGGTTTTAGGGTGAAATGAAGGAGGAAATTAAGCTTTGATTGTGTGTTAATGGAGGTTGGCTATGGGCAAGGGTTTCGGCTGGAATGGAAAAGAGATGGCTGCTGGTTTTTTTAATTGTTTTGGTCTTTGTTTTGTCTCTTTTAAGTATTTAAGAAAGCTTATTAGCTTGTGATTGGTTGGTAATTTATAAATGACATCACTATGATGTCACAAATTGCTTTATTTGATTTCTTTTCTTTTCTTTTCTCCACTACTCATTTCCAATTTAATTTCTAGTAATATTTATTCATATTTTATGTCATATTAATTATTTACTTAACTGGACAAGTCGGCCAAAAATCACCTCTGAAGGCGAAATGACCAAAATGCCCTCCGTTTGGCTCAACGGGTTAAAATTGTCTGTACCGATTGAAAAATTTTTCTAGGTATTTTCTTGGCATTCTAATGCCATAGGAACCTTAATGACCCTTCTCTGGAGTCCTAAAAATTATTTTATGAATTTTTCCCCGGGTCTAGGGCTCCTCGTTGCGAGAACCGCAACTTCCCTCTGGTTACCCATCGCTAGGGCACCGGCTTGTTTAACTTGTTTGTATTTTATTTCTAAAAGTTTTTACTAAATTTTTCTTATTAATATTTGAGTTAATTATGGTTCCTCACTTTAGTTTAAATATTTTTTCGGAAGTTCTAGCTGTCTGGACTGACACCGGTCACCGGAACAGTAGAATGTACGGAGTTGTTACCGGGAGGGTGTTACACAATGGACCAACTCGAGCAGAGGAATACACTAGAAAGAGGGAATGCCGTGCATCGAGGGGAAGAAGTAGAGAGTTCAGATCTAGTTGCCGGTATGTCCTTAACTTGTGAAAGGAATAATTATGTACTATTTGATTCCGGCTCTACTTGTTTATATGCTAATGCTAAAATTATATGTTCTACTGCTATTCCCTTGCATGGAGATAAATTTCAATGTGTTAGTAATTAGTCTTTTAGGATAAGAATCGCGATAATAAGCATGATTGGAATTAATTTTGGAAAAGTTTCTAGTGAGAGACATCTCTTAGACTATGATAAATTATAAAGTTAATTAGTAAGCCTAATTAGGTAAGGCAAGAGGACCTAAAAGTAAGTTATAGTAATATGTCTGCCTTAGATGGAAGTAAAGGTATTACTGTTGATAGATGTCAGTAAGTACCATAAACAAAATAAGTTTATGATATTAGTGGATTTGAAAGAAATAAGACATAGGGAAGTTTGATCTATTGGGATGTATCGTAGTAACTATGCAATATACTTGATGTTTGTGCTGTAAGCTGCAGATTACAGTATTGACTTGAGATTTATTGTGTAGAGCTACGTACTACCCAATAGTACATAAGGATAAGAATAGTTATAAATGATTTTCGCTCTGGTATAAATATACCAGAATAGAGTTTTATTACTAGAACTGAGTTTGAAAATCCTAATTCAGGATTTAAAACTCTATGATTAGAATATCAAAATATCATGGTTGTAAGGTAGTGAGAGTTAAAGACTCCGTTACCCTAGCACGAATTACAGTACATCAGGAATTGTTATGGGACTAGAGATTTTAGCATGGTAAAAATTTAAAAATAACACCTATAGGGCTAAGTCATCCAGTCTCCCATATGGGTTTTATAGTTATTCTGATATTGCAATGGATCTTTTGCTCAAAGTTTAGTAAGGAACAGTATTCTATTTGTGTAACGGTAAGACACAAAATATAATTTTGTTTCCCTAGAAGAGACAGGATGCTATGGATGACAATTATAACTTATAAAATAGTTAAGAAATGATATTCTACTGATAACAGTAATTCGATAGGAAATAGTTGGCCAGGTATTCTTTAGGAAGAGCACAATTTTATTGTGCAGATCATAAGGATTAGATTCGAATTCAAGCAGAACTTTTGAATAGCATGGGAAACAGGAGAGTCCGGTATACTCCCTTCTTAAGATTAAAGAATTGTTTATGGTTAAAAAAAAATGTAATGATCACAAACCAGCAGAAAATAAGCTATAGAATATTGATAGATAAAAGAGTTGTGGAAGTAAAAAATTAGAATAGTTAATGCGAATGTAATAAAGAAACATTATGAATATTAGTTAAAGTGTTGACTAGAATGGTCAGAGGACCAAATCAAGTAATATTGAAGTATAGTGGATTTATTAGGGACGATAAGAGGTACTAAATTACAACTCGACAGCCAAGTTAAGGAAGAAGATAAGATTGAGGAATAAAATAATTAAAGTTAAGTTGTGGAATGAAAAGAAACAAATAGAACAGTAAGAAATGAGAAAAACACTAGATGAGAATTTTCCACCAGGGCAAACAACTTACTTAAGACGCGTAATGATATCTCAAACTATTTTATCAAGGAGGAAATAAGTTAAACAAAAGCAAACAAGATAGCGCAAAATGGCACATAGGCCTTGGTCATAAATGGAGATAGTAAGATAATGGTTATGGACCTATGGCCGAGAAAGAGATAAGCAGTTCATATACAACCAACAAGGTCATTTAAGAAAAAAAGACTATAAAGGAAAATAATTGTTAAGACAACAACAAGAAAAGACTAAAATATTCTAAACTAAACTAAAGGTTGCATCAAATGATCAAGAGATTTGATAAGAAAAGAGTAAAACTAAGTTCTTACCCATAGGATCATACGAGGTCCTAGAAAGAGTGGATCCACTAGTACACAGATTTGCTAACCTCTAAAATTGAAATGAAATTGAATCTGACTTATGACAGAGCTCATAAGAAACTTGGCACACGAGGTAAGCAATTGATGAGTAAATAGTGTTGGTTAAAGTGCTACGGACCATTATTTCGATTATGAAGCTACACAAAAATGTGAGAAAAACACGAGAAAACAATATGTATGACTATTTGAGGATAGATAGTGAACACAATTTCAAGGACAAAATTATTTTAAGGGGGGGAGAATTGTAACACCCCTATTTGTATAGCCTGGTATATTTCACTATTCCGGTGACCGGTGTCAGTCCGGACAATTAAGGGGATTAGAACCATACTTAAGATAACTAAATAAGCCATAAATACAAATAAGTAGTAATTGCCATTTAGTTAAGTATAAATAAGAAAAACAGAACATAAGAAGTTAAACGAGCTGAGAGTCAAAGCGATGGGTGACCTCCTCATGAACGACTGCGAAGTCGATCTAAACTCAAATTTTGAACCGTAAAATATGACGCCACGGTCCTTAGGACCCTTATAAACACAGTGAAAAAGAGAAAACCATGAAGAAGAATTATTAAGCCAGTTAAATAATTAGGTTAGGGGGCCAAAACAAATATTGAATTATTTGTAAACTGAGATGAACCGGCGAGGGGCAATTTGGTCAATTGACCCCGAGAGCTGACTCCTGACCTAACTGTCAAATAAAATTGGAGAAAAGAAAATTTTGAAATTGAGAATTAAATTAAAAAACTAATAGAAAAATAAATAAAAAAAAAGAAAATAGAAAAGTCAAAAGGTGATGACATTATGCATGACCTCATGCATGATGCCATTAAAAACAATACTTAATATATTTATTTAATTGGGATTTTTGGGTCTTCCACAAGGATAAAAACAAAACAAAAGGAAAGAAAAAAAAAAAAAACTAAAAGCCTCATCTTCCTCATCATTTCCGTCTCTCTCTCACTATCTCCCTTACTCTCACTTTACCTCCATGGAAGCTTATTTTTGAGCTTGAAGAAATTAAAATCCCACCATAGAAAATTTATTTACCATAATTAAACCTTTCTAACTCAAGTAGAAAAGAAGATTGGAGGACAAAAGAAAGAGGAAAAGTGAAGGAAAATCAAGCTTGGCAATTCAAGAAAATTTGACAAGTGAGGTTAGTACTTGTTTCCCTTTCTTTCCTTCTTTAAGCTTTGAAATTAAGTTGAGATGAGTGTAAATTGTATGAAAATTTAAAGAAAATGATAAGTTATGAAGGGACAAACAATTCAGCAACCATGAGGGTTTGGGGAAAGTGATATGTTTCACTTCAACAAATCATGCATGCAAGTCAATCTAAGTGAGTAGGTGTTAGTGCTACACTTTAAATTGCATGAATGGAACAAATATGTGAATTAGGGTTTTGAACATTAGGGTTTAGAGACCAAAAATGTGAAAAACTTGTAAATGGTGTCTTTGACCTAATGTAAAGTGAGAAATGGTCATTTGTGACCTAATTAAGTGTGTTAGAAGTGTTTGAATCAAAGCCAAATTCGGATTGGGTATGCAGCATGACCAAAAGTCAACTTTGAGGGACCAAAAATGAAATTTTACAAGTCCAATTAGTATGAGACCAATTGGGAATGAAAATAGGCACTAAATGACACAATTTTCATTTAGGAAGCATGCCAAAAAAGTGACTAAAACCTAGTGAACAAATTGACCAAAGTTGGAAAATTTTGGAAAATTGTAGGCTGCCCTATATAAACTGACCAAATGAACAGTATTTGTTCATTTGGTTATAACTGGAGCTAGGTAGGTCAAAATGACCTGAAATTTTACCAGTGTTTAGATGAGATGTAGACCTAATTATGCCATTAACCTAATCAAATTACTGAACAAAATTGAACCACTGAATCTGCAAAACTGCAGATTTGCCATATGAGCAGTAAAGTTTCAATGGCTATAACTCTCTCTAGAAAACTCCGATTAAGGTGATTCTTGAACCGATGGAAACCTAATACATAGAAGAACATTTCGTATGAAGAAAATTTGACCAAATTATGGACTTAACTTGATCAAATTGCTAAAATAATTTGGAGCAATAAATCTATAGAACTAAATTCTGCAGCATGAATAGTAACCGTATTTTGGCTATAACTTGAGCTACAAAACTCCAATTGGAGTGATTCAAAAAGGAGAATAAACTTAAGACAATAGGAAACATTTTCTATGAAGAAAGTTTTGCCAAATTCCAACAGTAAAATTACCAATGAAACAGTAGAATTAGGGACACCAAAACTGAAAATTTGGCAATTTTGCCTAAAAGACCTAGGTTTTGAAAAAATGACCAAAACCAACAAATTTAGTAACCAAAATGTGGTATGTGGGTGAAGTTGGAATTCCCATACCTATTAAGCCTTAGAAAGTCAACAATTTAACTTGAATAGTGTAATGAATAGTAACCCTGAAATACAAAATTTCAAGAACGTCGAGTTTAGCACGTTAGAGCTAGGTAAAAGTGAAACTAAATTTATTTTGGATTTATGTTAAGTTCTAATACTGAAACATTGTGAAATTGTGTGTTTCAGTTGGAAAAAATACCGGGAAAGAACCCGAGGAACCGAGTCAAGGCCAAGAGGCGACTCGCTTGAGGTTTGTGCACAACTAACTCTTTTGTTATTTTTCAATTCCAAATTGATTTGAAATAAATTTATTGTATGATTTATGATTTTGTTGTGTTGAGAATTTTAACTTATTGAATGAAATTGTATAATTTGAATATAAATTTTCTTATGCATTTAAGGATTTATTGCATTATTTTGAGGATTGTAAATTTTAAGTTTGATGTGTTGCTAACCTTGAGCATGAATTTGTGATGATTAAATATGTTGATTTGTAAATACTTTATAAATAGAAATTGTTTTGAATATGATTTGAAACCACAGTTGACATGACAAAATATGTTGTGAATTCTCATTAGCTTGTCTAGTGAGATAACTCCTCCACTTGATGGGGCGAGTTTCTTCCTCTCTGGCTTGCCAGTTGGGGAATGATGTGAATGAGTACTCATATATACTAGCTAGTCTTTGTTTCTCCCTTTTAGCCTCGGTTATTGGGAGAATGTGAAATGTCGTGGTGTACAACACGGTATCTATTTGAATTTTGGGTCATGGGTTCGACTGTGTGTATTGTTGGCAACGCCCTTTAAATTATGTATGATTTGATAAATTGTGATTGAAATAAATAATTCGTCAGTGATTCAAGAATTTTTGTATTGTTTCTGAATTTAAAAGAAATGTAACTAAATAGTTACTATTTGATCAAGATGTTATTCAAATGAATAATTTGCATGAATGAAAATGTTGATTTCTGAAGGTCATGGATTTTGAAGAATTTAGAAATTTTAAAATTCTATTTGTTATGAATTGTTAAGCATAATTTGTATTAAGTTTTAAATTATTAGTTTGTGCACCACTGAGTTCACCACTCAGCGATAGCTTTGTATGCTGTTGCACATATAGAGACTAGAGGAGCAGCAAATTGAGCTGCTAAGGACAGGGGAGCTACCTGCTAGAAGTTATCGGGTATAATTTATACCCTGACTGTAAATATTCATTTTGATATATGTATTGCACGTAATTATATGGACATGTAAAATCAGTCTTGAGCAGTATGTATAAAGTTTGTATAAAGTTGTAATAAATTTTAGTTTGGATTTTCTTAATGTAAATTTCTAGTATGATGAATATAAATTGTTTTGTCTCTAATGAAATATGAGTGGAACTATTTTATTTAATTTGAATGAAACGTATTGCTAGTATTTTGAGGATTATTGAATTTAGAACTTGAGAAATTGATTGAAATGATTAGGGAGTTGCTGAAATGGATTGAGTTTGATTGTGAAATTGAAGTAGTTGTTGAAAAAAAAAATTTAGAAGTACTTTTTACAAGTATTTAAAGAACTGGTTTCTCAAAATACAGACATAACTCTATCAAAATTTTTATAAAATTTGCGAAAAACTAAAATGGACCAAAAATATTAACTAGATTTACTTTTAATCAAATGTTTTAAATGCCTATTAGAAAATGCTCACCACTTGTCAAAAGTAAGTAAATTGTTTTAAAATCCCTTGTAGGGTACTTAATGAGTTATCGGTAGGTGAAGTTCGATAGTTCATTAGGTATTCTACAGGATCATTTTATGCCTTATAGAGGAGTAAGGTGTGACATATCCAGTCCAGTTATCCAGTATAGGTTACTTGGGCAACAAAAAATGAAAGTGAATAAATTTAATGAAATTATGAATATAACAAGTACAAAATAAATAAGATTACCAATAGTGATCGAAAAATTATCAGCATAAGACATCAGAACATGCACTGCATATTTATTTTCTTTTAGTTCTTTTTATTTTATTATTAGCACTACTAAGCATTATTGCTTAGCGCGTCGCTTTTTACCACGCGTAGTGTGACACCCCTTACTCGTGTACAGTATACCCGAATAAGTAATGCCACACGGTGTACTGGCACACTCTAATATACCTTACTTAATTTGTGTCATGCTTTTGAAGTTAATTTGTGAAATATGATTTATTTTAACCATTTATCAAAAGTATTATTCATTTGAGGTTCCGAAGATTTTAAAGAAAATCCGGCGGAGTACCGGCTAAAAATGGAAAAAAAAAACAGTTCTTCGGAACCTGTTAAAAACACTTCCAATATACAATTTCATTCATTCTCAACTCCAATATCATCACAAAACTCAATATCAAGATCTCAACAATTTTTCTATTTCAGGTCTCAACAACCTTTTCATTGTTCAAAACATCCCTTTCTCAGGGTTCTCATATATAAACAACCATTAAATACTCAAATTAATACCATACATGACCATAAATCTTTATTATTTACATAAAGCTCAAAATACATTACATAAATCCCAAATACATATGAGAAATAAAAATTTAATTACAAAATGACAAAATTACATCTAGTGTCCTACCAATGCACTGCAGGTGATGAGGTGACACAGACACTGAGCAGAACTGTCGGATGGACTCACCCAGTCTGTGGTCTACTGGGCTCACGATCGAGGTCTCCAGTACCTACGCGTGGCAAAAGCAACGCGCTAAGCAATAATGCTTAGTGGTGCAATAATAAAATAACAAGAAATAACAGATATAAATATGTATTGCATGTACATGTTTTGTTTGTCATGTATTTGTATATCCATTCATTTATTTCTTCTACATTGCTCATTTTCATTCATTTGGTTGCCCAAGTAACCTACACTAGACGATCGGATGGATAACGTAAACCGCACCGGGTATCTAGTACCTCGCCGTCACACCATCGGCCGCATATGCATCACCCGGCAGTAAATGTAACAGCTACCAAGTCAGAATAATCTCAGGCACAAGGCCAAGTCTCAATGCAAAGTCAGAATGGCTAAAAGCAATGAAATCACAGAATGGCATTTTTGCCATGTGCAGTACTGCTAACTGAACCCTATTGGCATGCCAAACTATCCAAACCAATCTTGTTAGATATACTAGGGCATTTGAAACTTTTAAATTCTTCAATCTTTGAATTTCAAGTTTTGGTGTTACTATTCACCTCTATGGTCAACTAAAATGTTGAATTTTTGATAGCAAATATGTACATTGACTTTGGCACTCCCAATATACCACATTTAAAAACTTGTTGGCATTAAGTGTTAATACCATTTCAAAGTGTAACTCAACACAAGCAGAATTTTCAGTTTTGGTGAGTCAACTTCACTGTTCCATTGGACACTGTTACTGTGGGAATTTGAAGAAATGTAAAACATGAAAGTTGTTCCTTATTTTGTCTAGTTGAATTTCCTTTTTTGAATCACTTCATTTGGAGTTTTGTAACTCCAGATATGGTCCAAAGACCCAAGCTGGCCGAATGTGCATTCTGCAGAAAATTACCATATCTACAGTGCATGAACAGTAACTAGAGTCACTTGGTTGGATAGGTTCTGGCCATAATTTGGGGTAGGTTCCTTCATGAAAGTTGTTTGTCTATGTATTAACTTGTTGCTGTAAACATTTCAGGTCAATTGACCAAATCTACAGTGAGTTATGGCCAAATGAACAGTTTCATTTGGTCAATTCTGCAGAGGCAGTTTCAGGGTATCCGGATTGGGGCCAAGTTTTGGTCCTCTTGCTTTGGTCCTTTGGGCATGGTTTCTTCAGCAAAAATGTGCCATTATAAACCTAGTTTCATGTCCAATTGGCCAAACACCAATTGGACTAACACAGCCAAAGTTATGGCTGTGTAATTGGACTGAATTTTCAGTCACCATTCTGCACCCTCTAGGCAGCACACACCTTCCCTTTGCCATGCTTCATTCCAGTCCCAATTAAGGTCAAATTCCTTCAAATGGTCACTAATTGACCATTAGGATGTACTTTAACAATTTCATAAGCCAAGCTAATTTTTACTTCCCAAAACCCTAGCTTCACAATATAATTTCTACAAGGTGCCTTAGTTAGCATATCAATTCATCACCTATATATATATATATATATATATATATATATATATATATATATATATATATCCTCAACATAAATTTTAGTCCACTTTAAGACCAAAAAAACACTTATTCCTATACCTTCAATAGGGCTGCCGAATTCTATATTGGACATACACATGAGTTTGGTTCATTTCATTCACAAATACTTGTTGGTTTCAAGTCCTTAACATAGAAATTAAAAGTTTTAAGTGTATATATGCACTAACCTTGTTTGGGCAGAATTTCCAAAGCCCTAAACTTCACTTTCTCCCCTCTTGTTGGCTGCCAAAAGGTTTAGCAAGGTGTGGGATTAATTTTTGATGAAGGGACTTATGGGTTTTTAGGGTGAGGAAGCATGGAAATTCGAAGCTTTTGTTGCAAATTAATGGAGGGAAATGGGGAGAGGGTTTCGGCTGGATTTTTGGGGAAGATGGCTGCTGCAATTTTTAGTGGATTTAGTCTTCATTTAGTCTTTTATTTAGTTAGTCAAAGGATGGCTAAATTGTGATTGGTCCAAATTTTCTTAATGACATCACCATGATGTCATAATTAGGCTTTTTCCTCATTTTCTTTCCTTTCCTCCACTACTCATTTTCAATTTAATTTCTAGTAATGTTTATTCATATTTTATGTTATATTAATTATTTACTCAACTGGACAAGTCGGCCAAAAATCACCTCGGAAGGCGAAATGACCAAAATGCCCTCCGTTTGGCTTAACGGGTCAAAATTGTCTGTACCGATTGAAATATTTTTCTAGGTATTTTCTTGGCATTCTAATGCCATGGGAACCTCAGTAACCCTTCTCTGGAGTCCCAAAAATTATTTTATAATTTTTCCCCAAGGTCTAGGGCTCCTCGTTGCGAGAACTGCAACTTCCCTCTGGTTACCCATCGCTAGGGCACCGGCTCGTTTAACTTGGTTGTATTTTATTTCTAAAATTTTTGCTAAGTGTTTCTTATTAATATTTGAGTTAATTATGGTCCCTCACTTAAGTTTAATTATTTTTCCGGACATTCTAGCTGTCCGGGCCGACACGGTCACCGGAACAGTAGGATGTACGGAGTGGTTATCGGGAGGGTGTTACAACTCTTCCCCTTTAATTTAAATTTCGTCCTCGAAATTTACCTGATGCAAAAAGTTGAGGAAACTGTTGCCTCATCGTCTCTTCACTTTCCCAAGTTGCCTCCTCGGTGTTGTGGTGCCTCCATAGCACTTTCACCAATGGAATTTGCTTGTTTCTCAACTCTTTCACTTCTCGAGCCAAGATCCGTAGAGGTTCTTCTTCGTATGTCAAATCCGGCTGTATTTCAATTTCTTCTCTGGAGATGACATGTGAAGGATCTGAGTGGTATCTTCTGAGCATAGACACGTGGAACACATTATGGATCTTGTCCAGCTCTGGTGGTAAAGCTAGCCTATAGGCCACTGGACCCACACATTCAATGACTTCATATGGGCCAATGAACCAAGGGCTCAACTTACCTTTTCTTCCAAACCTCAATACTTTCTTCCATGGTGACACCTTGAGGAACACTTTGTCGCCAACCACATATTCTATTTCTTTCCTCTTCAGGTCGGCATAAGATTTCTGTCTGTCCGAGGCAACCTTCAAGTTGGCTTTGATTGATTTTACCTTCTCCTCAGCTGTTTCACTGTGTCCGCCCCTACCGCTTGTTCGCCCAATTCAGTCCAAAGACACTGGAGTTCTACATTTTCTTCCATACAGTGCTTCATATGGGGCCATTTGAATGCTAGCTTGGTAGCTATTGTTGTATGCAAATTCTGCCAGTGGGAGGTATCTATCCCAACTTCCCTCAAACTCAATAACACAACTCCTCAGCATATCCTCAAGGACCTGACATGTATTTCATGTTATTGTTATCATTTTAGTTCAATATTTGTACTAATTCAATTGATTCAATTGTTTACCTGGATTACTCTTTCTGATTGCCCATCCGTCTGAGGATGGAAAGCTGTGCTGAAATGGAGTTGTGTACCCAAGGATTCATGCAACTTCTTCCAGAATCTTGATGTAAACCTTGGGTCTCGATCAGATATGATGGAAAGTGGGATTCCATGCAGTCTAACTATCTCACTGATATACAATTCTGCTAACTTCTCCAGTGAGTAGTCAGTCCTAACTGGCAGAAAGTGTGCTGACTTTGTCAATCTATCCACTATTACCCATGCTGCATGTGACACCCCTTACCCGACTACAGTGTAGCCGAGCAAGTTATGCCACTCAGTGTGCCGGAGCACTCTATTTTATCTGAATTCATTTTTATCATAGTTTTGAAAGTAATTTGTGAAATATAATTCATTTATTGAAATTGTAATTTATTTGAGGTTCCGAAAATTTTAAAGAAAATCCGACAAAGTACCGGCTAAAAATGGAGAAAACCGTTCTTCGGAACCTGTGAAAAACACTTCCTATATTCTTATTCATTCATCTCAACTCCATTTATCAAAATCTCAATATTTTTCAGTTCACATTCATTTCTCAATCATTCATTTCATGTGATAATCATATATATATCACAGATAAACATTCACTTTTTCATTTACAAACACAATTCTCATTATTTACATGAGCATCAAATTACATTTCATAAGTTCATTTACACATGAGAAAATAAGATCAATTACAAAATACCAAAATGACACCTAGTGTCCTACCAATGCACTGTAGCCTGTGAGGTGACACGGACACTATGCAGAACTGAATGATGGACTTACCCAATCTGTGGTCCACTGGCTCTCGATCAGTATCTTGATTACCTCTGGCGTTGCAAAAGCGACGCTAAGCAGCATAAAGCTTAGTGGTGCAAATAATAAAATAGAAAGAAATAATATGCAAATAAAAATCATAATTTCTTAGCCATTGTGTTCATAAGAACTGAATAATTACCAACTTAATGTTTAGTCGAGGGCTAATTACGTTTTATGATATTAACTTCTTCATGCATTTTGTTTATTTATTTTCTTCATGATCTTGAGTTTCTTTGTATTCTATCGTAATCATTTCTGATATTTAATTTTCGTATTTTCTTTAACAATCAGTTCAATTACAGTTATACTTTTCCATGCCCGAGTAACCTATACAAATTGACGGATTTGGATAAACGGGTAAACTAGCACTGGGTACTGGTACCTCGGGCCGTCACACCATCGGTCACAATGTGTCTCCCGGGATGCAAACAGAATGTCTAATAAGCCATATAAGCAATAAGGCATAAATCAAAGTAAAACATCATAATCAGTATAGCCATATGATATCACATCCTGAGAATGGCAATGAAGCCATACATCATACGCAGTACTGCTATCAGAACCCTATTGGCATGCCAACCTATCCAAACCAATCACATTAGGCCTACTAGGGCATTTGATACTTTTGAATTCTTCAATTTTTGAATTTCAAGTTTTTATGTCACTATTCACTTCAATAGTCAACAAAAAGTTGACTTTTGCATAGATCATAGGTGCATTGGTTTTAACACTCCCAATGTACCACATTTTACATTTAAAACTTGTTGGTTTTGGTCACTTTCTCAAAGCTTAGGTCATTTTGGAAAAATTGCCAATTTTCGGTTTTGGTGCTCCGAAGTTGCACTGTTCTATTGGTCGATCTACTGTTGGAATTTGACAAAACTTCCTTCATAGAAAATGTTCCTTATTTTGTCTAGTTGAATTTATTTTTTTGAATCACTCCATTTGGAGTTTTTTAGCTCAAGTTATGGCCAAAATAAGTTTACTGTTCACGTCTGCTATTCATGCCGCACTTTTGGGTTTTGTGATTTTGGTCCAACTTTGGTCAGTAATTTGACCAAGTTAAGTTCATAATTTGGTCTAACTTTCTTCATATGAAATGTTCTACTATGCCCTAGGTTTCCATCGGTTCAAGAATCGCCTAAATCTGAGCTTTCTAGAGAGAGTTATAGCCATCCAAACATTACTGCTCAAATCAAAATCTGCAGAGTTGCAGGTTTGAACAGTGACTGTGACTGCCATTTGGGTTAGGTTCTGGTCATAATTTGGGGTAGGTTTCTTCATGAAAGTTGTTTTTCTATGTCTTAACTTGTTGCTGTAAAAAGTTCAGATCAATTGACCAAATATACAGTGAGTTATGGCCAAATAAACAGTTACTGTTCATTTGGTCATTCTGCAGGGGCTGTTTGCAGGGTATCCGGATTGGGGCCAAGTTTTGGTCCTCTTGCTTTGGTCTTTTGGACATGGTTTCTTCAGCAAAAATGTGCCATTATAAGCCTAGTTTCATGTCCAATTGGCCAAACACCAATTGGACCTACACAGCCAAAGTTATGGTAGTGCAAGTGGACTGAATTTTGGTCCCTGCACTCTTGTCCTAGGGCAGCCTACAACTTCACTTTGCAATCCTATTTTTCAGTCCATAATATGGTCAACTTACCTAAAATGGTCACTAATTGACCATTAAAATGTGCTCTAACAATTTCATAAGCCAAATCAATTTTCACTCCCCCAAAACCCTAGCTTCACCTTATGTTTTCTACAAGATACCTTAGTTAGCATACCAATTTATTATCCTTGTGTATATGTATCTTAAACATCATTTCTAATCCACTCTAAGTCCAACAAAACCCTCATTTCTATTCCTTCAATATGGCTGTCGAAATTCATGGCATTCATACACATGGGTTTGGTTCATTTATTCCACAATTTCTTACCTATTACACATCTCTAACATGGAATTCATGTGTTTTAAATACATATGTGCACTAACCTCACTTTAACCTCTTGTAGGCAGATTTTTCCAAGTCCCAATCTTCATTTTCTTTCTTCTTCTTGGCTGCCAAACACTTCCCAAGAGGTAGAGACAAGTTTTTAGTGAAGGGACTTAGGGGTTTTAGGGTGAGGAAGCATGGAAATTTGAAGCTTTTGTTTGAAAATCAATGGAGGGAGAAGAGGGAGAGATTCACGTTTTGGCTGAAGAAGAAGAAGGAAACAGCAGAATTTTGGGTCCATTTGTCTCTTTTAATTGTTTAAAAAAAAGACTTATTGAATGGTGATTGGTGGAGGGTATGTAAATGACATCATGTGATGTCATTATCCCTAATTTCCTTCATTTTTCTTTTCTTCTTTTCTCTACTCATTTTCAATTCAATTTTTAGCAATATTTATTCATATTTTAGATCATAATAATTATTTACTTAACTGGACAAGTCGGCCAAAAATCACCTCTAAAGGCGAAATGACCAAAATGCCCTCCGTTTGGCTTAACGGGTCAAAATTATCTGTACCGATTGAAAAATTTTTCTAGGTATTTTCTTGGCATTCTAATGCCATGGGAACCTCAATAACCCTTCTCTGGAGTCCCAAAAATTATTTTATAATTTTTCCCCCGAGTCTAGGGCTCCTTGTTGCGAGAACCGCAACTTCCCTCTGGTTACCTATCGCTAGGGCACCGGCTCGTTTAACTTGGTTGTATTTTATTTCAAAAATTTTTACTAAATTTTCCTTATTAATATTTGAGTTAATTATCATTCCCGACTTTAGTTTAAATTTTTTTTCCGGACGTTCTAACTGTCCGGACCGACACCGGTCACCGGAACAGTAGAATGTACGGAGTTGCTACGGGGAGGGTGTTACAACTCTTCCCCTCTAATTTAAATTTCGTCCTCAAAATTTACCTGACTTAAGTAATCGAGGAGTTGCTACCTCCTTGTTTCTTCACTTCCTTGTATCGCCTCATCAGTGTCTGGGTTTGGCTCTTCCTGAGCTTCCATAGCATATACTTGTGGTGCCACCCTGACTTCGGGCTTTTCAACTGTCTCAGAAACAATCTTCTGTGTAATGTCAGCCGTTTCTGCTCTACCCGATCTTTTACCCCTTTGAACTATAGGGGAAGGTCTATCAACTTGTACCGGAGCTATTGAACCACTCCTCTGAGGGCAATCTCTTATGAAATGATCCGTAGCCCCACATTTGAAACACTCTCCAGTTAACAGTCGACACTCCCCTCTGTGTCTTCTACCACAATGCATACATTCAGGCTTTGGGGTTGATCCCCTTGTTATTGTGCCCGGGGAACTAGCTATAGATATTCCAATATGGCCTCTGTGGCCCTGTGTCTGATCTTGTGAACTAGAACCCTTAAACTTCTTACTATCAGTTGGTATACTTAAGTATCACAGGCCCCTCTTCCTTTGTCTCTCTTACAGTCCGCTCCGATTCTTACCTTTTCAACCTTTATTGCAGCTTCCACTAGCTTGGTAAATTCTGTGATTCCCAAGGCAGTGAGCTGGATCTTGATGTTGTCATTTAGTCCCTCTTCAAATCTCTTGCACCTTTCGGCTTCATTAGGGACTATCTCCCTTCCATAGCGGCTCAATCTTACGAATTCCTTCTCATATTCGGCCACTGACAACTGTCTCTGCCTCAGGTTAATAAACTCTCTTCTTCTCTCTTCTAGGTATACATTACCCACATATTTCTTCTTAAATTCTGAAAGAAAGAAGTCCCAAGTTACAGCTTCTGGCTGCACTTCACTAGACACAGTGTCCCACCATTCGTAGGCATCGTCTTGTAACAAGGATACAGCAGCTTCTAAGTTCTGCTCTGGGGTGCAGTGGAGTTGTTTTAAGACTCTGCCCGTTCTGTTCAACAAATTTTCGGCTGCAACAGAGTCATCTTCTCTCTTGCCAAAGAAATCCACTGCTCCAAACTTTCTTAGCCTTTCCAGATGTGATTTCTGCTGTGGATGAGGAGGAAGTGGAGAGTCATGCTCCACCAGCAGCAGCTGAGACTGGGGGCATGAGAGAATCTGCTCCACTAGCTCAATCAGAGCCTGCTCAGCCTCCACAGGCCATGTTTCAGCAAATGGCCGATTTCTTTAGACAAATGGCCGGGGTAATGCCAGCACTAAATGTGACACCCCTTACCCGACTACAGTGTAGCCGAGCAAGTTATGCCACTCAGTGTGCCGGAGCACTCTATTTTATCTGAATTCATTTTTATCATAGTTTTGAAAGTAATTTGTGAAATATAATTCATTTATTGAAATTGTAATTTATTTGAGGTTCCGAAAATTTTAAAGAAAATCCGGCAAAGTACCAGCTAAAAATGGAGAAAACCGTTCTTCGGAACCTGTGAAAAACACTTCCTATATTCTTATTCATTCATCTCAACTCCATTTATCAAAATCTCAATATTTTTCAGTTCACATTCATTTCTCAATCATTCATTTCATGTGATAATCATATATATATCACAGATAAACATTCACTTTTTCATTTACAAACACAATTCTCATTATTTACATGAGCATCAAATTACATTTCATAAGTTCATTTACACATGAGAAAATAAGATCAATTACAAAATACCAAAATGACACCTAGTGTCCTACCAATGCTGCTTGTAGCTTTGTGAGGTGACACGGACACTATGCAGAATCGAATGATGGACTTACCCAATCGTGGTCCACCGGCTCTCGATCGGTATCTTGATACCTCACGCGTTGCAAAAGCGGCGCTAAGCATAAAGCTTAGTGGTGCAAATAATAAAATAGAAAGAAATAATATGCAAATAAAAATCATAATTTCTTAGCCATTGTGTTCATAAGAAGAATAATTACCAACTTAATGTTTAGTCGAGGGCTAATTACGTTTTATGATATTAACTTCTTCATGCATTTTGTTTATTTATTTTCTTCATGATCTTGAGTTTCTTTGTATTCTATCGTAATCATTTACGATATTTAATTTTCGTATTTTCTTTAACAATCGGTTCAATTACGATTATACTTTTCCATGCCCGAGTAACCTATACAAATTGACCGGATCGGATAAGCGGGTAAACTAGCACTGGGTACTGTACCTCGGGCGTCACACCATCGGTCACAATGTGTCTCGGTGTGCAAGCAGAATGGCTAATAAGCCATATAAGCAATAAGGCATAAAGCCAAGTAAAACATCATAATCGGTATAGCCATAGGCTATCACATCACGAGAATGGCAATGAAGCCATACATCATACAGCGATCGCTATCAGAACCCTATTGGCATGCCAACCTATCCAAACCAATCACATTAGGCCTACTAGGGCATTTGATACTTTTGAATTCTTCAATTTTTGAATTTTAAGTTTTTATGTCACTATTCACTTCAATAGTCAATAAAAAGTTGACTTTTGCATAAATCATAGGTGCATTGGTTTTAACACTCCCAATGTACCACATTTTGCATTTAAAACTTGTTGGTTTTGGTCACTTTCTCAAAGCTTAGGTCATTTTGGCAAAATTGCCAATTTTCGATTTTGGTGCTCCAAAGTTGCACTGTTCTATTGGTCGATCTACTGTTGGAATTTGACAAAACTTCCTTCATAGAAAATGTTCCTTATTTTGTCTAGTTGAATTTATTTTTTTGAATCACTCTATTTGGAGTTTTTTAGCTCAAGTTATGGCTAAAATAAGTTTCTGCTCACGTGCTGCTCATTCATCTTTGCACTTTTGGGTTTTGGCAGATTTTGGTCCAACTTTGGTCAGTAATTTGACCAAGTTAAGTTCATAATTTGGTCTAACTTTCTTCATATGAAATGTTCTACTATGCCCTAGGTTTCCATCGGTTCAAGAATCGCCTAAATCTGAGTTTTCTAGAGAGAGTTATAGCCATCCAAACATTACTGCTCAAATCAAAATCTGCAGAGTTGCAGGTTTGAACAGTGACTATGACTGCCATTTGGGTTAGGTTATGGTCATAATTTGGGGTAGGTTTCTTCATGAAAGTTGTTTTTCTATGTCTTAACTTGTTGCTGTAAAAATTTCAAATCAATTGACCAAATATACAGTGAGTTATGGCCAAATGAACATAATAGTTACTGTTCATTTGGTCATTCTGCAGGGGCTGTTTGCAGGGTATCCGGATTGGGGCCAAGTTTTGGTCCTCTTGCTTTGGTCTTTTGGATCTTCAGCAAAAATGTGCCATTATAAGCCTAGTTTCATGTCCAATTGGCCAAACACCAATTGGACCTACACAGCCAAAGTTATGGCAGTGCAAGTGGACTGAATTTTCAGTCCCTCTGCTACTGTCCTAGGGCAGCCTACAACTTCACTTTGCAATCCTATTTTTCAGTCCATAATATGGTCAACTTACCTAAAATGGTCACTAATTGACCATTAAAATGTGCTCTAACAATTTCATAAGCCAAATCAATTTTCACTCCCCCAAAACCCTAGCTTCACCTTATGTTTTCTACAAGATACCTTAGTTAGCATACCAATTTATTATCCTTGTGTATATGTATCTTAAACATCATTTCTAATCCACTCTAATTCCAACAAAACCCTCATTTCTATTCCTTCAATATGGCTGCCGAAATTCATGGCATTCATACACATGGGTTTGGTTCATTTATTCCACAATTTCTTACCTATTACACATCTCTAACATGGAATTCATGTGTTTTAAATACATATGTGCACTAACCTCACTTTAACCTCTTGTAGGCAGATTTTTCCAAGTCCCAATCTTCACTTTCTTTCTTCTTCTTGGCTGCCAAACACTTCCCAAGAGGTAGAGACAAGTTTTTAGTGAAGGGACTTAGGGGTTTTAGGGTGAGGAAGCATGGAAATTTGAAGCTTTTGTTTGAAAATCAATGGAGGGAGAAGAGGGAGAGATTCACGTTTTGGCTGAAGAAGAAGAAGGAAACAGCAGAATTTTGGGTCCATTTGTCTCTTTTAATTGTTTAAAAAAAAGACTTATTGAATGGTGATTGGTGGAGGGTATGTAAATGACATCATGTGATGTCATTATCCCTTATTTCCTTCATTTTTCTTTTCTTCTTTTCTCTACTCATTTTCAATTCAATTTTTAGCAATATTTATTCATATTTTAGATCATAATAATTATTTACTTAACTGGACAAGTCGGCCAAAAATCACCTCTGAAGGCGAAATGACCAAAATGCCCTCCGTTTGGCTTAACGGGTCAAAATTGTCTGTACCGATTGAAAATTTTTTCTAGGTATTTTCTTGGCATTCTAATGCCATGGGAACCTCAATAACCCTTCTCTGGAGTCCCAAAAATTATTTTATAATTTTTCCCCCGAGTCTAGGGCTCCTCGTTGCGAGAACCGCAACTTCCCTCTGGTTACCCATCGCTAGGGCACCGGCTCGTTTAACTTGGTTGTATTTTATTTCAAAAATTTTTACTAAATTTTTCTTATTAATATTTGAGTTAATTATGATTCCCGACTTTAGTTTAAATATTTTTTCCGGACGTTCTAGCTGTCCGGACCGACACCGGTCACCGGAACAGTAGAATGTACGGAGTTGCTACGGGGAGGGTGTTACACTGCATCATGCTTCTTCCGGGTGAGAGGTAGCCCACTTACAAAATCCATGGTGACCCGATCCCATTTCCATTCAGGTATACATATAGGCTGTAGCAAACCCGATGGAACTTGATGTTCTGCCTTGACTTGCTGACATGTCAAGCATTTAGTCACATAGTCAGCTATGTCTCTCTTCATACCAGGCCACCAATACTGAAGCTTCAGGTCATGATACATCTTTGTACTTCCTGGGTGCATAGCATATACACTGGTGTGTGCCTCTTTTAGAATATTGGCCTTCAATGCCCCATCATCTGGTACACACAGTCTTCCCTTGTAATACAGACACCCATCTGACTTCACCTCATAATCAGTTGCTTTTCCTTCTGGGATTTTGCTCATAATGGCCATTAATTTTCCATCTGCCATTTGCCCATCCAAAATCTGCTTTGTGTGAGTTTGGCCTCACTTGCAACTCAGCCAAAATAGCTCCATCTCGAATCAAAGTTAGACGGGCATTCAATGATCTCAAAGCTGTGATGGACTTTCTGCTCAAAGCATCAGCAACTACATTTGCCTTCCCAGGATGGTAGTCAATTACACAATCATACTCCTTCAGGAACTCAATCCATCGCCTCTGTCTAAGGTTGAGCTCCCTCTGAGTTGGCAAATATTTTAGACTCTTGTGGTCTGTGTAAATGTAGCACTTTTCACCATACAAGTAATGCCTCCATATCTTGGTCACGAAGATAATTGCTGCAAGCTCTAGGTCATGGGTAGGGTAATTCTGTTCATGTGGCCTTAGCTGTCTGGAAGCATAAGCGACCACTTTCCCCTCTTGCATTAATACACACCCTAACCCATTATGAGAGGCATCACTGTAGACCACAAAGTCTTTTCCTGACACTGGCTGTGTTAACACGGGTGCCTCTGTCAACATAGCCTTCAACTTCTCAAAGCGGTGCGACATTTGTCATTCCAGTCAAATCTGACATTCTTGTGTAACAACTTGGTCATTGGAGCAGCTATTAGGGAAAATCCCTTCACAAATCTTCTATAATACCCAGCTAGCCCCAAGAAGCTTCTTACCTCAGTTGTATTCCTGGGAGGCTTCCATTCCATCACTGCTTCTATTTTCTTGGGATCCACCCTAATCCCATCAGCTGACACTATGTGTCCAAGGAATGCTATCTCATTCAGCCAAAAGTCACACTTGGACAACTTAGCATCTGACTTCTTTTTCCATGAGTTTGCAGAACAATCCTCAAATGTTCATCATGTTCTTTCCTGGTCTTGGAATACACCAGAATATCATCAATAAAGACCACTATGAACCGATCCAGGTATGGATGGAAGATACGGTTCATAAGGTCCATGAATGTCATTGGTGCATTTGTTAGGCCAAAGGGCATCACTAAGAACTCATAATGCCCATACCGGGTCCTGAATGCAATCTTGGGCACATCTACATCCTTCACCTCAACTGATGATACCCTGATCTGAGATCAATCTTGGAAAATACTCCTGCCCCCTTCAACTGATCAAACAGATCATCGATTCTAGGTAACAGATATTTATTCTTCACAGTCACTTTATTCAACTGCCGGTAATCAATGCATAGCCTCAAAGTCCCATCCTTCTTTTTCACAAACAGCACTGGAGCTCCCCATGGTGACACACTGGGGCGTATGAACCCCTTATCAAGCAACTCTTGCAACTGAGTTTTCAACTCCCTCAATTCAGTGGGTGCCATCCTATAAGGAGCAATGGAAATGGGTGCTGTACCCGGCAGTGTCTCAATAGCAAACTCGACTTCCCTTTCTGGTGGCAAACCAGGCAACTCTTCAGGAAATACCTCTGGGAAGTCTCTCACTGTGGGTATATCAATCAGGTTTGGCTTAGCCTGCCTAGTATCCACCACATGTGCTAGGTAGGCTTCACAGCCTTTTCTCATCATTCTTCTTGCAACTGTGGCTGAGATGACATTGGACAGAAAATCTGACCTTTCCCCCACAACTATAATCTCATTACCCTCTGGAGTTTTCAGAGAAATCCTCTTCAATTTGCAATCAACTATTGCCTGATGACGTGACAACCAATCCATTCCCAAAATCACGTCAAACTCGTGGAAGGGCAACTCAATCAGGTCTGCCAAGAATTCATACCCTTGAATCCTTAACGGGCAACCTTTGTATACCTTGTTCACCACTACACTGTGGCCCAATGGATTAGTGACCAGAATGTCTTGGTCACTCTCCCCTACTAGTATCCCCCTTTCTACGGGTAGGTTGATGCAAATATAGGAATGAGTGGATCCTGGATCCACCAATGCATGCACAGGAGTATTGTAGAGGGAGAACATTACGATGACGTCCGGGGCATCTTGCTCCTCCTGAGCTCTCAGGGCATAATTTCTGGCAGGTGGTCTGTTATCTGGCCTCTCTGCTGGCTCAGATGCTGGCCTCTGTGATGGTCCAACAGCTTCTGACTTGCCAGATTTTCTACCTCTCTGTGGTGCAGGAGCAGGTCTGTCTGCTTGTGTTGGAGCAGTTGTAGTAGTTCTGCGTGGACAGTTTCTCAGCTGATGCTCTGTCGACCCACATCTCAAATAGGCACCAGTTACTCTCCAACACTCCCCCTTGTGCCATTTAAGGCAGTGTGGACATGCAGAAGATGTTGGGGCTGGTCCTGAACCCCATCCTCGGAGAGCGCTGCGATGGTGTGGGTGACCTCTCCTAGGGGTGAGCGTGGCTGGGCCCGAGACTGACCTTGGCCTTGTAGTTGAGTGAACTGCGTGCGGGAGGACCCTTGAACTTCTTCCCAAATGCGGGAGTGAGCTAGGCGGCCGGGTCCCCTCTTCTCTGTCTCTCCCTTCAGTCCGCTCCACCGATTCTCACTTTTTCAACCCTTATTGCCGCTTCCACTAGCTTGCTAAATTCTGTGATTCCCAAGGCAGTGAGCTGTATCTTGATATTGTCATTCAGTCCCTCTTCAAATCTCTTGCACCTTTCAGCTTCATTAGGGACTATCTCCCTTCCGTAGCGGCTTAATCGGACAAATTCCTTCTCGTATTCGGCCACTGACCACTGCCTCTGCCTCAGATTAATGAATTATCTCCTTCTCTCTTCCAGGTATACAGTACCCACATACTTCTTCTTGAATTCGGAGAGGAAAAAGTCCCAAGTTACAGCTTCTGGCTGCACTTCACTAGACACGGTGTCCCACCACTCATATGCATCATCTTGTAACAAGGATACAGCAGCTTCTAAGTTCTGCTCTGGGGTGCAGTGAAGTTGTTTTAAGACTCTGCCTGTTCTGTTCAACCAATTCTCGGCTGCCACCGAGTCATCTTCTCTCTTGCCATAGAAATCCATCGCCCCAAACTTTCTTAGCCTTTCCAGGTGTGATTTTGGTTGTGGAGCTGGTGGTCGTGGTGGTGCTGGCATTACTCCGGCCATTTGTCTAAAAAAGTCGGCCATTTGTTGGAACATGGCCTGTGGAGGCTGAGCAGGCTCTGCCTGAGCTGGCGGAGTAGGTTCTCCCCTACCCCCAGTTTCAGTTGCTCCAGGTGGAGCATGACTCTCCACTTCCTCCTCAACTGCCCTCTGTGATGTAGGGTCCATATCCTATTCAAAATAAGAAAAACAAACAGATCTGCATTAGTGTCACCTCGACTCTTACAAATGCAATGCATGGTATGGACTCAATCTAGGACCAGAAACGCCTAAACCGTGCTCTGATACCACTAAATGTGACACCCCTTACTCGTGTACAGTATACCCGAATAAGTAATGCCACACGGTGTACTGGCACACTCTAATATACCTTACTTAATTTGTGTCATGCTTTTGAAGTTAATTTATGAAATATGATTTATTTTAACCATTTATCAAAAGTATTATTCATTTGAGGTTCCGAAGATTTTAAAGAAAATCCGACGGAGTACCGGCTAAAAATGGAAAAAAAACAGTTCTTCGGAACCTGTTAAAAACACTTCCAATATACAATTTCATTCATTCTCAACTCCAATATCATCACAAAACTCAATATCAAGATCTCAACAATTTTTCTATTTCAAGTCTCAACAACCTTTTCATTGCTCAAAACATCCCTTTCTCAGGGTTCTCATATATAAACAACCATTAAATACTCAAATTAATACCATACATGACCATAAATCTTTATTATTTACATAAAGCTCAAAATACATTACATAAATCCCAAATACATATGAGAAATAAAAATTTAATTACAAAATGACAAAATGACATCTAGTGTCCTACCAATGCACTGCAGGTGAAGAGGTGACACAGACAGCGAAGCGTCGGATGGACTCACCCACCGTGGTCTCACGGGCTCACGATCGGGTCTCCGGTACCTACGGCGTGGCAAAAGCAACGCGCTAAGCAATAATGCTTAGTGGTGCAATAATAAAATAACAAGAAATAATAGATATAAATATGTATTGCATGTACATGTTTTGTTTGTCATGTATTTGTATATCCATTCATTTATTTCTTCTACATTGCTCATTTTCATTCATTTGGTTGCCCAAGTAACCTACACTAGACGACTGGACTGGATAACGGGTAAACTGGCACTGGGTATCTAGTACCTCGGGCTGTTACACCATCGGTCGCATATGCATCACCCGGTGTGCAACGAGCACTACCAGTGTAAATAATCTCGAGCACAAGGCCAAGTCTCAATCCAAAGTCAGAATGGCTAAAACCCATGAAATCACGAGAATGGCATTTTTGCCATGTGCGATCGCTAATCGAACCCTATTGGCATGCCAAACTATCCAAACCAATCTTGTTAGGTATACTAGGGCATTTGAAACTTTTAAATTCTTCAATCTTTGAATTTCAAGTTTTGGTGTTACTATTCACCTCTATGGTCAACTAAAATGTTGACTTTTTGATAGCAAATATGTACATTGACTTTGGCACTCCCAATATACCACATTTTGTATTTAAAACTTGTTGGCATTAAGTGTTAATACCATTTCAAAGTGTAACTCAACACAAGCAGAATTTTCAGTTTTGGTGAGTCAAATTCATTGTTCCATTGGATACTGTTACTGTGGGAATTTGAAGAAATGTAAAACATGAAAGTTGTTCCTTATTTTGTCTAGTTGAATTTCCTTTTTTGAATCACTTCATTTGGAGTTTTGTAACTCCAGATATGGTCCAAAGACCCAAGCTGGCCGAATGTGCATTCTGCAGAAAATTACCATATCTACAGTGCATGAACAGTAACTAGAGTCACTTGGTTGGATGGGTTCTGGCCATAATTTGGGGTAGGTTCCTTCATGAAAGTTGTTTGTCTATGTCTTAACTTGTTGCTGTAAATATTTCAGGTCAATTGACCAAATCTACAGTGAGTTATGGCCAAATGAACAGTTACTGTGCATTTGGTCAATTCTGCAGAGGCAGTTTCAGGGTATCCGGATTGGGGCCAAGTTTTGGTCCTCTTGCTTTGGTCCTTTGGGCATGGTTTCTTCAGCAAAAATGTGCCATTATAAACCTAGTTTCATGTCCAATTGGCCAAACACCAATTGGACTAACACAGCCAAAGTTATGGCTGTGTAATTGGACTGAATTTTCAGTCACCATTCTGCACCCTCTAGGCAGCACACACCTTCCCTTTGCCATGCTTCATTCCAGTCCCAATTAAGGTCAAATTCCTTCAAATGGTCACTAATTGACCATTAGGATGTACTTTAACAATTTCATAAGCCAAGCTAATTTTTACTTCCCAAAACCCTAGCTTCACAATATAATTTCTACAAGGTGCCTTAGTTAGCATATCAATTCATCACCTATATATATATATATATATCCTCAACATCATTTTTAGTCCACTTTAAGACCAACAAAACACTTATTCCTATACCTTCAATAGGGCTGCCGAATTCTATATTGGACATACACATGAGTTTGGTTCATTTCATTCACAAATACTTGTTGGTTTCAAGTCCTTAACATAGAAATTAAAAGTTTTAAGTGTATATATGCACTAACCTTGTTTGGGCAGAATTTCCAAAGCCCTAAACTTCACTTTCTTCCCTCTTGTTGGCTGCCAAAAGGTTTAGCATGGTGTGGGATTAATTTTTGATGAAGGGACTTATGGGTTTTTAGGGTGAGGAAGCATGGAAATTTGAAGCTTTTGTTGCAAATTAATGGAGGGAAATGGGGAGAGGGTTTCGGCTGGATTTTTGGGGAAGATGGCTGCTGCAATTTTTAGTGGATTTAGTCTTCATTTAGTCTTTTATTTAGTTAGTCAAAGGATGGCTAAATTGTGATTGGTCCAAATTTTCTTAATGACATCACCATGATGTCATAATTAGGCTTTTTCCTCATTTTCTTTCCTTTCCTCCACTACTCATTTTCAATTTAATTTCTAGTAATGTTTATTCATATTTTATGTTATATTAATTATTTACTCAACTGGACAAGTCGGCCAAAAATCACCTCGGAAGGCGAAATGACCAAAATACCTCCGTTTGGCTTAACGGGTCAAAATTGTCTGTACCGATTGAAATATTTTTCTAGGTATTTTCTTGGCATTCTAATGCCATGGGAACCTCAGTAACCCTTCTCTGGAGTCCCAAAAATTATTTTATAATTTTTCCCCCTGGTCTAGGGCTCCTCGTTGCGAGAACCGCAACTTCCCTCTGGTTACCCATCGCTAGGGCACCGGCTCGTTTAACTTGGTTGTATTTTATTTCTAAAATTTTTGCTAAGTGTTTCTTATTAATATTTGAGTTAATTATGGTCCCTCACTTAAGTTTAATTATTTTTCCGGACATTCTAGCTGTCCGGGCCGACACCGGTCACCGAAACAGTAGGATGTACGGAGTGGTTATCGGGAGGGTGTTACACGTAGGTTCTGGAGAGACAGACAGAGAGCCCAGCAAACCACAGACTGGGTGAGGTCACAGATCTGCCTAGAGTCAGAGTCACCTCTCATCTATAGTGTATCAGTGGTAGGACCTTTAGGTCCCTTTTGAAATTATGTTTTTGCATTTTATAATAGGTAGTAGTTTGTGATTTGTAAATTATGAACTCATGTAAATAGTAAATTTATGTAATCATATGTTGATGTACATATTTTGAAGAATTTTGTTAATTAATATAATTTGAGAATATCTTCATGAAATTTTAGTTGATTTTGAATTTGAATGAAATTGTGGATTAATGTTGAGAATTTGAAATGATTGCTAATGTTAAGACCATGTTGATGGTTATTGGAGTTTAAGAATGATTTAAATGATTATTGGAAGTGTTTTTCACAGGTTCCAAAGAACCGTTTTCTCTGTTTTTAGCCGGTACTCTACCGGATTTTCTATACAATTTTCGAAACCTCAAATAAATTTATAATTTCAATAAATGACTTAAATGAGTTATATTTCACAAATTGCACTTCATAACCATTAGAAATAAATTAAGAAAGAATAAAAAAAGTGATTGAAATAAAATATAGTGTTCTGGTACAATGTGTGACATATCTTACTCGGCTATGCTGTAGACGGGTAAGGGGTGTCACATTTAGTGGTATCAAAGCACGGTTTAGGCATTTCTGGGCCTAGATTGAGTCCATACCATGCATTGCATTTGTAAGAGTTAAGGTGACAATAATGCAGATCTGTTTTTCTTTATTATTTTGATTAGGATATGGACCCCACATCTCAGAGGGCAGTTGAGGAGGAAGTGAAGATTCATGCTCCACCTGCAGCAGCTGAGACTGGGGGTAGGGGAGAACCTTCTCCACCAGCTCCAGCAAAGCCTACTCAGCCTCCACAGGCCATGTTTCAGCAAATGGCCGAATTCTTCAGATAAATGGCTGGGGTAATGCCACCACCACCACCACCTCCACAGCAGAAATCACACCAGGAAAGACTGAGAAAATTTGGAGCAGTGGATTTCTTTGGCAAGAGAAGATGATTACATTGCGGTAGAAAATTGGTTGAACAGAACAGGAAGGGTTTTAAAACAACTCCACTGCACTCCAGAACAAAATCTAGAAGCTGTTGTATCTCTGTTGCAAGATGATGCCTACCAATGGTGGGATACAGTGTCTAGTGAAGTGCAGCTAGAAGTAATAACTTGGGACTTCTTCCTCTCAGAATTCAAGAAAAAGTATGTGGGCATTGTATACCTAAAAGAGGGAAGAAGAGAGTTTATTAACCTAAGGCAGAGACAGCTGACAGTGGTAGAGTATGGAAAGGAATTTGTCAGACTGAGCCACTACGGAAGGGAGACAGTCCCTAATGAGGCCAAAAGGTGTAAGAGATTTGAAGAGGGATTAAATGATAACATAATGATCATGATCACTACCTTGGGAATCACAGACTTCACCAAGTTAGTAGAAGCTGCAATAAAAGTTGAAAAGGTTAGAACAAATGAGCAGACCTGAAGAGAGAGACAGCAGAAGAGGGGCTCGGGTCACTCTAGTTCATCTCCTATACCTAGGAAGAAGTTCAAAGGTCCACCTGCACAGAGTTCAGGTCAACCTTAAGGTCAGGGTCAGTCTCAGGGGCCCAGGCCACAGTTCACCCCTAGGAAAGGTCAGTCCACATCATCAGTGGGAAGCTCTCCAGGGACGGGGTTCAGGGGACCAGCCCCAGCATCTTCTGCATGTCCACATTGCCTGAAGTGGCATAAGGGGGAGTGTTGAAGAGTGACGGGTGCCTACTTAAGGTGTGGGTCAACAGAGCATCAGTTGAGGAACTGCCCACGCAAAACTGCTACAACTGCTCCAACACAAGCAGACAGACCTGCTTCTGCACCATAAAGGGGTAGGAAATCTAGCAAATCTGAGGCAGTGGGACCATCACAGAGACCTACATCTGAGGCAGCAGAGAGGACTACCGGGTACAGCACCAATCTCTATTGCTCCTTATAGGATGGCACCCACAGAATTGAAGGAACTGAAAATCCAGTTACAGGAGTTAGTGGATAAGGGGTTCATACACCCCAGTGTGTCACCATGGGGAGCTCCAATGCTGTTTGTAAAGAAGAAGGATGGGACTTTGAGGTTATGCATCGATTACCGGCAGTTGAATAAAGTGACAGTGAAGAACAAATATCCGTTGCCTAAAATTGACGATCTGTTTGATCAGTTAAAGGGAGCAGGAGTATTTTCCAAAATTAATCTCAGATCAAGGTATCATCAATTGAGGGTGAAAGATGCAGATGTGCCAAAGACTACATTCAGGACCCGGTATGGGCATTATGAGTTTCTGGTGATGCCCTTTGGCCTAACAAATGCACCAGCAGCATTCATGGACCTTATGAACCGTATCTTCCATCCATACCTAGATCGGTTCGTAGTGGTCTTTATTGATGATATTTTGGTGTATTGTAAAACTAGGGAAGAACATGATGAGCATTTAAGGATTGTTCTGCAAACCCTGAGAGAAAAGAATGTAACGATCGAACTCCAACCACTAGAGGAATTGTCCGCTTTGGCCATAAGCCTCACGGTTTTCTCCCATAGGTGGAATGGAGAACTTCCCAGGAGGTCACCCATCCTAGGATTTCTCTCAAGCGAGCACGCTTAACCCTGGAGTTCTTTCAACTCTCCAGGCCATTCCACCAAAAGACGCCTCTAGTGATTAGTTCCCCCATTTTATATATCATTACTTTTTGAACTCAATACCATCTCCGTGCTTTGCCGATGTGGGATTTGCCTAAGGGACCTTTTTCCCCTTCTTTCGGGACTCACCGTCCTCGCTGAGGTTTGCCTCACCATCGCCCAAGAGGACACGTGAGCGGCTCTGATACCAATTATAACGATCGGACTCCAAACACTAGAGGAGTTATCCGCTTTGGCCATAAGCCTCACGGGTTTGTCCCATAGGTGGAATGGAGAACTTCCCAGGAGGTCACCTGTAACACCCCTATGTTCGGTAGTGCGTTCTACTGTTCCGGTGACCAGTGTTGTCTGGACAGCTAGGATGCCTAGAACTACACTTAGATATGAGTGAGCAGACATAAAATAATGAAATACAAGAAAAGAAAATACAAGAAAAACAAAGGAAAAATAATAGCAATGAAATGTAACCAAGTTAAACGAGCCGAGAACCCTAGCGATGGGTGACCGCATCGGGAAGTCGCGGCGTAGACCGTTGACTAGCCCTGAACTATGGGAAACCCTATAAAATATTTTTAGGACTTAAATAAATATCTATTGAAGTATAAATATCATTAGAAATAGCAAAAAAAAATTAATTAATTAGTACAAAGAAAAGTGAGAAATCGAGAAAACGACAAAACTCGGTATTACCGAAAAATCGGGAATGCAACCCGAATAGGGGCACTGTGGTCATTTGACACCCCGAGTTGTCTTTTGACTAAATTTCCATTAAAAATACATGATATTACACTTGGAAAATGTCATGAAAAATTAAATTGGTGGTACATAGTTTAAATAGCAAAAATTGGGAGTTAAATGTGGGAATATGAAACCTTAGGATAAATAAACATTAAATTAATACTTAGTGGTCCACTAACACCTAAAGTGGACCATTAATCTTCATTTTGGATAGCAGAATTTCCATCTTCTTCAACCTTCCCAAAGAGAAGTCGAAACCAAGAAGAAAGAACTTCCATGGCCGCATTGTTTAGAAGCTTCATGCAAGCATGATCCAACCATGGAAACCTCAAGCTCCCTTCACTAAAAGCTGTCCATACACCTTGGGCAATAGATAGGCAGCAAGAAGATCAAGTTTTGGTGAAGTTTTGAAGAGTTTCCAAAGTGATAAGTAGGTATTTTTTATGCTTGCTTCATTAAACTTTGTGTGGATGTTATGGGTAGTTGAATTGTGGAAAGATTTTTAGAGTTTGATGTTTTAAGGGAGATGTATATTTTTGGCAGCCATGGAAACTCCATAAGAACAGTTTATCCTTGTATGTAAATGGTAGATTAAAGTGTTGATGAAGTGTTTATATGTGTAGGAATAAATTGAGTGATGTATACTAAGTGTATGTGAATGTACACTTGATTTTGGAAGCTTGGAAGTTAATTGAGAGAGATGTATGAATCAGCAACTTGAAGTGTGAACAAAAAAATGTTATTTCATGGTTTGGTTTATGGAATTATATGGTTGAATTATGGTGCTTGTTATGGCAACTTGTACATGTGTATAAAGGTGTGAGTGTGGACATATAAATGAGCTATATTATGTAGTTAAATTCTGTGTAATTTGGACTTGGTAAATTCTGCACTATAAGGTGCATATTGAATGCAATTATAAGCTACCAAAATAACCAACAATGTGAAGTAAAATGTGTTTAGGTTATGATACAAACTAGAATTGGCATGAATGTGTAACTTGGTAATGTTAAATGTGTCCCTTGATGAGTGATGAACAATGTGCAATAGGGCAGTGTGTATTTTGGCTTAGAACCTTAAGTGTGTGGTTCCAATTGGTATGAAACCAATTGGAGGTTAAACTAGGCACAAAAAGTGCCAACTTTCATGAAGGAAGCTTACCAAAATTCTGCTTGGAAGGTAACTTGAAAAATGACCAAATCCGGATTAGTGCATTTAAGGCCTGAAAATTGACCATTTGGGCAGCAGTAAGTGTTTTGGCCATAACTCACTCAAAACAGGTCCAATTGACCTTAAATTTTTACCATGAATAGTTGAGACATATATCTACAAGTCTTATGAAGACACCAAAGCCCAGAAATGACCATAAGCAAGTCAAATAGCTGGCACAATTTCGGGTCCAAAAACTGGCCGAACCTAAAATGACCTAAAATGACCTAAAGTGATCAATTTTGATATATTCTGACTAGTAATAGTAAAATGACCATAACTTGGTCTAGTAAACTCAGAATGACCTGAAATTTTTTCCCACATGCAATAAGACATAGATCTACAAGTTTGTAGTTTTGACCGAAACCCGAAAACCAAGGGAACTAGGTCATCTGGTTAGGTCAAATTAGTATACCGAAATCCGGCAAATTGCAATAAAACGCAATATACATGGAAATGAATTTGGTAACATGTACCAATACCAAAAGGCTACAAATGTGACATATTGGTAACATTAAAACCTAATTCACCTACAATGCATCGAGGGTCAACATCTTAGGTTGACTAAGGAAATAATAGAATTCAATAAATTAAGTATTAAGTTTTATTCTTAGATATAGTTTAAATGAGTACTGAAACACTTTAAATTGTGTTTCTCAGTTAGCAAAGACTCAGGGAAAGGGAAGGAAACACTGAGTCAGAGCTAAGAGACAGTTATCAGAGGTTTGTGCACAACAGTTATTTCTTTTGAATTTTTCAATTGAAATAAATTATAACTATTTGCATATTATTGTTTTCAAATGTGGAAATGTGTTTGAATGGATACTTATTGCTTGAAAAGCATTGTAAATGGTTTGAAACTGTGAAAAATTGTTTGAATGATATTTGATGGATACTTATTGATTGAAAAGCATTGTAAATGGTTTGAAACCACAGCTATCATGTATATTGATTGAATTCCTCGCTAGCTTATCTAGTGGGACGAATTGAATTCCCTCTCTGGCTAAAGTTTTGAGGTGTGTGCCTGTTGAGGATGAATAGAATGAGTACTCATATTTTTGCTAGCTAGCTATGTTATTCCTCATTGGCCATTGGCTTTTGGGACGAATTGAATTCCTCATTAGCCATCGGCTTTTCGGACGAATTGAACTTTGGAACATGATTAAGCTGTGTGTGATTTATTAATATGTATTGTGAGATTGTGAAATGGAATTTAAATTCTTATTGACATTCACTATCTTTTGAATTTAACCATGTTTTGATTTATTGAGATTTATTGTGATATTATGAAATGGAGTTTGAATTCTTTATGACATTCATTGTCTTTGAATTTAACTATGGTTTTAAGTATGCACTATTTATATGACTTATGATTTGTGATTTAAAGTTGTATTTGGTTAATGTTGTGCACCACTGAGACATTGTCTCAGTGATAGCTTTTTATTGTTGTCGCAGGTAGACAGACTGACAGGGCAGCAAACTTGGCTGCTAGTGCTTCAGTGAGAGATCATCGGGTATAATGAGTATACCATATTTTTCATTTTGTATTGTAATGTATGTTCACTGTATGTATATAGTGCTCTTGGTTTTGAGCAGTTGTAAACTAAAATTGTACATTGAAGTTGTAAAATAATTTGTGAATTATTTTGGCTTGTAAAATTTGTACTATATTTCTTTTATCTCAATCTTTGGAAATATTGAAAAATTATTGTGGATTTGAGTTGAGAAACATATTGTGTTGAACTAATGCTGGAGTTTGAGATTGAGAAATATATTTGAAGTGCTTTTTATAGGTTTTTGAAGAACTATTTTATTCAAAATACAGATGACACTCCGCCAAAATTTTTACAGAAATTACTAATAATTCAAATGTGTTAGCTGTTTCACTTCAGTTCAAAAAAAATTTTAACACCTGTAAATAGTGCTCACCACTATAAAAAGAAGTAAGAAAAGTTTTAAAATCCCTTGTAGTGTATTTAATGGGTTAGCAGTAGGCAAAGTTGGTAATTCATTAGGTATACTACGGGATCATGTTATGCCTTACAGAGGGGTAAGGTGTGACATCACCCATCCTAGGATTTCTCTCAAGTGAGCACACTTAACCCTGGAGTTGTTCCAACTCTCTAGGCTATTCCACCAAAAGGCACCTCTAGTGATTAGTTCCCCCATTTTATATATCATTACTTTTTGAACCCAAGACCATCTCTGTGCTTTGCCGATGTGGGATTTGCCTAAGGGACCTTTTTCCTAGAACAAAACCTACCGATAACCCTTTAGTTATGTTTACATGGAATTTTAACTATTCTCATGCAATTTTCGGCAAAATAATTGATAAGATAAAATAAAATCCTTTATAACATAACTAATGGGTTATCGGTAGAAGAAGTTCGATAATTCATTAGGTATGCTACGGGAACATGTCATGCCTTACCAGGGATAAGGTGTGACAAAGAAGCTGTATGCTAAGTTGTCCAAGTGTGACTTCTGGTTAAATGAGATTGCATTCCTTGGGCACATAGTGTCAGCTGATGGGATTAGAGTGGATCCTAAGAAAATAGAAGCAGTGATGGAATAGAAGCCTCCCAGAAATACAACTGATGTCAGAAGTTTCTTAGGGCTAGCTAGGTATTACAGAAGATTTGTGAAAGGATTTTCTTTAATAGCTGCTCCAATGACCAAGTTGTTACATAAGAATGTCATATTTGACTAGAATGACAAGTGTCAAGCCAGTTTTGAGAAGTTGAAGGCTATGTTGATAGATGCACCAGTGTTAACACAGCTAGTGTCAGGAAAGGACTTTGTGGTTTACAGTGATGCCTCTCATAATGGGTTAGGGTGTGTATTGATGCAAGAGGGGAAGGTGGTCGCTTATGCTTCCAAGTAGCTGGGCCACATGAACAGAATTACCATACCCATGATCTAGAACTTGCAGCAATTATCTTCGCACTGAAGACATGGAGGCACTACTTGTATAGTGAAAAGTGCTACATTTACACAGACCACAAAAGCCTGAAATACTTGCAAACCCAGAAAGAGCTCAACCTTAGATAGAGGTGATGGATTGAGTTCCTGAAGGACTATGATTGTGTGATTGACTACCATCCAGGGAAGGTAAATGTAGTTGCTGATGCTTTAAGCAGAAAATCCATCACAGTTTTGAGATCATTGAATGCCCGTCTATCCTTAGCTCGAGATAGAGCTATTTTGGCTGAGTTGCAAGTGAGGCCAAACCTACTATAGCAGATTTTAGATGGGCAGAAGGCAGATGAGAAGATAAAAGCTATTTTGAGTAAAATCTCAGACGAGAAAGAAACTGACTATGAGGTGAAAGCATATGGGTGTTTGTACTACAAAGGAAGAGCATGTGCACCAGATGATGGGGAATTGAAAGCTAGTATTCTGAAAGAGGCACATACCAGTGTTTATGCTATGCACCCAGGAAGTACAAAAATGTATCATGATCTGAAGCTTCATTATTGGTGGCCTGGTATGAAGAATGACATAGCTGACTATGTGACTAAATGCTTGACATGTCAGCAAGTGAAGGCAGAACATCAAGTTCCATCGAGTTTGCTACAGCCTATACGCATACCTGAATAGAAATGGGATCCGGTCACCATGGATTTTGTAATTGGTCTACCTTTCACCCAGAAAAAGCATGATGCAGTATGGGTGATAGTAGATAGATTGACGAAGTCAGCAAATTTTCTGCCAGTTAGGACTGACTACTTACTGGAGAAGTTAACAGAATTGTATATCAGTGAGATAGTTAGACTGCATGGAATTCCACTTTCCATCATATTTGATCGAGACTCAAGGTTTACATCGAGATTCTGGAAGAAGTTGCATGAATCCTTGGGTACACAACTCCACTTCAGCACAGCTTTCCATCCTCAAACGAATGGCCAATCAGAAAGAGTAATCCAGGTAAACAATTGAAACCAATTGAACTAATACAAATATTAAACTGAAATGATAATAATAGCATGAAATATATGTTAGGTCCTTGAGGATATGCTGAGGAGTTGTGTCATTGATTTTGAGGGAAGTTGGGATAGATACCTCCCACTGGCAGAATTTGCATATAATAATAGCTACCAAGCTAGCATCCAAATGGCCCCGTATGAAGCACTGTATGGGAGAAAATGTAGAACTCCAGTGTGCTAGACTGAATTGGGCGAAGACAAACTGGTAGGCCCAGACCTAGTGAAACAGCCTGAGGAGAAGGTAAAACTAATCAAAGCCAATCTGAAGGTTGCCTCAGACAGACAAAAATCCTGTGCCGACCTGAAGAGAAAAGAAATAGAATGCAAAGTTTGCGACAAAGTGTTCCTCAAGGTGTCACTGTGGAAGAAGGTACTGAGATTTGGAAGAAAATGTAAGTTAAGCCCTAGGTTCATTGGCCCATATGAAGTCATTGAACGTGTGGGTCCAGTGGCATACAGGCTAGCTTTACCACCAGAGCTGAACAAGATCCACAATGTGTTCCACGTATCTATGCTAAGAAGATACCGCTCAGATCCTTCACATGTCATCTCCATAGAAGAAATTGAAGTACAACCGGATTTGACATATGAAGAAGAACCCATACGAATCCTGGCTTGGGATGTGAAAAAGTTGAGGAGTAAGCAGATTTCACTGGTGAAAGTGCTTTGGAGGCACCACAACACCGAGGAGGCAACTTGGGAAAGTGAAGAGACAATGAGGCAACAGTTCCCTCAACTGTTTGCATCAGTTAAATTTCGAGGACGAAATTTAAATTAGAGGGGAAGAGTTGTAACACCCAGTGTGGGGAAGGTGACCTGGGAAGAGTTCTATAGCAACTCCGTACATTCTACTGTTCTGGTGACCAGTGTGGGTCCGGACAGCTAGAACGTCCGAAAAAATATTTAAACTAAAGTGAGGAACCATAATTAACTCAAATATTAATAAGAAAAATCTAGGAAAAATTTTAGAAATAAAATACAACTAAGTTAAATGAGCCGATATCCTAGTGATGGGTAACCCAGTGGGAAGTTGCGGTTCTCACAACTAGGAGCCCTAGACCCAGGAAAAAATTCATAAAATAATTTTTGGGACTCCAGAGAAGGGTCATTGAAGTTCCTATAGCATTAGAATGCCAAGAAAATGCTTATAAAAATTTTTCAATCGGTACAAACAATTTTAGTCTGTTAAGCTAAACGAAGGACATTTTGGTCATTTCGTCTTCAGAAATGATTTTTGGCTGACTTGTCCAGTTAAGTAAACAATTATTATGATATAAAATATGAATAAATATTGCTAAAAATTAAATTGAAATTGACTAGAAAAGAAAGAAAAAGAAAATAGAATCAAATACCCAATTATGACATCATGCATATGCAAGCATGATGCAATAAAATTTGTGGGCCAATTAGAATTCAACAAGCACACATTAAAACAATTAAAAGGAGATAAAATTTGAAAAAAAATCAGTTGTCTTCCTCCCTTGTTTCAGCCAGCCGAGACCCTTCCCTAAACCTTTTCCACCATTAAAGCTTTCTCAAAGCTTATATCCCATGCAATTCTACCATAAAAACCCTAGCCTTCTTCACAGAAACTTAACCTAGCACCTTGAGGAAGCTTTAGGCAGCAGAAATTTGAAGAAAAATTGAAGTTGTAACAAGCCCAAAGAGTATCCAATTTAAGGTTAGTGCACTAAACAATTTCTTTTCTTTCTTTAATCTTGTAAGCATGCTAAATCAAGTAGAAATTATGTGAAATTAAAAGAAAAACTGGAGTAAATGAAATCTCTAAATTTGAAAGCCATGAGAAAGTTTAAGGATTGTTGGTTTTTGATGAAATTAAGTGGCTTAATTATGTTATCAATGAGTATAGATGATGGATAAAGTGATTTGGTATGAGTTTGGTGTGTGTATGCCATGAATTGGAAATTGGAGTTAGGGTTTGAGCATGAAATTGAGACTTTGATCATGCAATGGTGAAAGTAAGTTTTAATGGTCAATTAGTGACCATTTGGTTATGTATGAATGAGAAATGAAGTGGTTTGTGTAGTGGGAATTGAAGTTAGTGTTGCTGCCTTGGCTGACCTGCAGGACTGACCATGAGTCCAGCAGGTTTGGGCAGCAATAACTGAAGTTGTAGAGGTTCAATTGGTGCAAGGCCAATTGGACATGAAACTAGACACATAATGGCACAATTTTGGTGAAGAAACCTTGCCCAGAAAACCAAACCAAGTTGACCTAAAAATTTTCCTAATCTGGGTGACCTGCATTCTGCCTGGGCAAAATGACCAAATGAACAGTATTTATTCATTTGGTCATAACTCAGTGTAGAAAGGTTCAATTGACCTGACATTTTACTAGAAGAAAGGTGAGACATAGACCTACAACTTTTATGAAAAACACAAATCCAAATTCTGATCATAACCTAGTCAAATTGCCAACCAAACTTAAGTTACCAAATCTGGCAGAACCAGTTTTGCCCAGAATTTTGGATTATGTCCAATTCGGCCAGTTATGGTGTTTAGGCCATAACTTGAGCTAAAAAACTCCAAATGAAGTGATTCAAAAAAGGAAATATAACTAGACAAAATAAGGAACAACTTTCATGAAGACAATTTTTTCAAATTCCTACTGTAAAAATGACCAATAGAATAGTAAACACAAGGCTTGAAATCTGAAAATTTTGAACAACTAGCACTAAGCTTAGAAATGATATTGACAATCAATACCAACAACTTTAGAATGCAAAATGTGGTATGTTGGGAGTATTAGAACCAATGTACCTATTTTCTATGCAAAAGTCAACATTTTAGTTGACTAATGAAATGAATAGTAACACCTAAACTTAAATTTCAAGAATTGAAAATTTTAAAAGTGTAAAATGCCCTAGTACACCTAGTAAGATTGGTTTGGATAGGTTGGCATGCTAATAGGGTTCGGTTAGCAGTATTGCACATGGCATTATCCCATTCTGTGATTTTATGGCTTTTAGCCATTCTGACATTGTGATGATACTTGGCCTTGTGCCTAATGTTTATTACAGCTTATTAGTTGTTCTGTTGCACACCAGGAGATACATATGTGACCGATGGTGTGACGGCCCGAGCTACTTGATACCCAGTGCTAGTTTACCCATTTATCCAGTCCAATCATCCAGTATAGGTTACTTGGGCAACCAAAAATGAAAGTGAATAAATTTAATGAAATTATGAATATAACAAGTACAAAATAAATAAGATTACCAATAGTGATCGAAAAATTATCGTCATAAGACATCAGAACATGCACTGCATATTTATTTTCTGTTAGTTCTTTTTATTTTATTATTGGCACCACTAAGCATTATTGCTTAGCGCATCACTTTTTTCCATGCGTAGGTTCTGGAGAGACAGACAGAGAGCCCAGCAGACCACAGACTGGGTGAGGTCACAGATCTACCTAGAGTCAGAGTCACCTCTCATTTACAGTGCATCAGTGGTAGGACCTTTAGGTCCCTTTTGAAATTATGTTTTTACATTTTGTAATAGATAGTATTTTGTGATTTGTAAATTATGAACTCATGTAAACAGTAAATTTATGTAATCATATGTTGATGTACATATTTTGAAGAATTTTGTTAATTAATATAATTTGAGAATATCTTTATGAAATTTTAGTTGATTTTGAATTTGAATGAAATTGTAGATTAATGTTGAGAATTTGAAATGATTGCTAATATTGAGACCATGTTGATGGTTATTGGAATTTAAGAATGATTGAAAATGATTATTGGAAGTGTTTTTCATAGGTTCCGAAGAACTGTTTTCTCCATTTTTAGCCGGTACTCTGCCAGATTTTCTATAAAATTTTCGGAACCTCAAATAAATTTATAATTTCAATAAATGACTTAAATGAGTTATATTTCACAATTGCACTTCATAACCATTAGAAATAAATTAAGAAAGAAAAAAAAATTATTGAAATAAAATATGGTGTTCTGGTACACTGTGTGACATATCTTACTCGGCTATGCTGTAGATGGGTATGGGGTGTCACAACCCTAATCCCATCAGCTGACGCTATGTGTCCAAGGAATGCTATTCATTCAATCAGAAGTCACACTTCGACAACTTAGCATATAGTTTTTTTTCTCTCAGGGTTTGCAGAATAATCCTCAAATGCTCATCATGTTCTTCCCTAGTCTTGGAATACACCAAAATATTATCAATAAAGACCACTACGAACTGATCTAGGTATGGATGGAAGATACAGTTCATAAGGTCCATAAATACTACTGGTGCATTTGTTAGGCCAAAGGGCATCACTAAAAACTCATAATGCCCATACCGGGTCCTGAATGCAGTCTTTGGCACATCTGCATCCTTCACCCTCAACTGATGATACCCTGATCTGAGATCAATTTTAGAGAATAATCCTACTCCCGTCAATTGATCAAATAGATCGTCAATTCTAGGCAACGGGTATTTGTTCTTCACAGTCACTTCATTCAACTTCCGGTAATCGATGCACAACCTCAAAGTCCCATTCTTCTTTTTCACAAATAGCACCGGAGCTCCCATGGTGACACACTAGGGCGTATGAACCCCTTATCCAGTAACTCCTGTAACTGGATTTTCAGTTCCTTTAGTTCTGTGGGTGCTATCCTATAAGGAGCAATAGAGATTGGTGCTGTACCCGGTAGTATTTCAATAGCAAATTCGACTTCCCTTGCTGGTGGCAATCCAGGCAATTCTTCAGGGAACACATCTGAGAAGTCTCTTACTGTGGGTATGTCACACAGATTTGGCTTAGCCTACCTAGTATCCACCACGTGTGCTAGGTAGGCTTCACAGCCTTTTCTCATCAGTTTTCTTGCAACTGTGGCTGAAATGACATTGGACAAGAAATCTGTCCTTTCGCCCACAACTATGATCTCATTACCCTTAGGAGTTTTCAAAGAAATCGTCTTTAATTTACAATCAACCATTGCCTGATGACGTGATAACCAGTTCATTCCCAAAATCACGTCAAACTCATGGAAAGGCAACTCAATCAGGTCTGCCAAGAATTCATACTCCTGAATCCTTAACAGGCAACCTTTGTACACTTTGTTCACCACTACACTGTGGCCCAATGGATTAGTGACTAGGATGTCTTGGTCACTCTCTCCTACCAGTATCCCCTTTTCTACGGGTAGGTTGATGCAGATGTATGAATGAGTGGATCCTGGATCCACTAATGCATGCACAGATGTATTGTAGAGGGAGAATATACCCCTGATGACGTCCGGGGCATCTTGCTCCTCCTGAGCTCTTATGGCATAGGCTCTGGCAGGTGCTCTGCCCTCAGGCCTCTCTGCTGGCTCAAATGCAAGCCTCTGTGATGGTCCCACTGCCTCACATTTTCCAGATTTCCTACCCTTTTGTGGTGCAGGAGCAGGTCTGTCTGCTTGTGTTGGAGCAGCTGTAGCAGTTCTATGTGGACAGTTCTTTAACTGATGCTCTGTTGACCCACACCTTACACAGGCACCCGTCACTCTCTAACACTCCCCCTTATGCCACTTCAGGCAATGCGGACATACAAAAGATACTGGGACTGGTCCCCTGAAACCCGTCCCTAGAGAGCTGCCCACTGATGGTATGGACTGACCTCTTCTAGGGGTGAACTGTGGCCTAGGCCCCTAGGACTGACCCTGACCTTAAGGTTGACCTGAACTCTGTGCAGGTGGACCTTTAAACTTCTTTCCTAGTGCAGGAGATGAGCTAGACTGACCCAGGCCCCTCTTCTACTGTCTCTCCCTTATGGTCTGCTCACTTATTCTTACTTTTTCAATTTTTATTGCAGCTTCCACTAACTTGGTGAAGTCTGTGATTTCCAAGGCAGTAATCATGATCTTCATATTGTCATTTAATCCATCTTCAAATCTCTTACACCTCTCGGCTTCATTAGGGACTATCTCCCTTCCGTAACAACTCAATCTGACAAATTCCTTTTCATACTCTGCCACTGTCAGCTATCTCTGCCTTAGGTTAATGAACTCTCTTCTTCTCTCTTCTAGGTATACACTACCCACATATTTCTTCTTGAATTCTGCGAGAAAGAAGTCCCAAGTTATTCATTCTGGCTGCACTTCACTAGACACTGTATCCCACCATTAGTAGGCATCATCTTGCAATGGAGATACAGCAGCTTCTAGATTTTGCTCTGGAGTGCAGTGGAGTTGTTTTAAAACTCTCCCTATTCTGTTCAACTAGTTTTCGGCTGCAACAGAATCATCTTCTCTCTTGCCAAAGAAATCCACTGCTCCAAATTTTCTTAATCTTTCCAGATGTGATTTCTGCTATGGAGGTGCTGGTGGTGGTGGTGGCATTACCCCAGCCATTTGTCTAAAGAACTCGGCCATTTGCTGGAACATAGCCTGTAGAGGCTGAGCAGGCTCTACTGGAGCTGGTGGAGTAGGTTCTTCCCTACCTCCAGTCTCAGCTGCTGCAGGTGGAGCATGACTCTACACTTCCTCCTCAACTGCCCTCTAAGATGTGGGGTCCATATCCTATTCAAAATAACAAAAACAAACAGATCAGCATTAGTATCACCTCGATTCTTACAAATGCAATGCATGGTATGGACTCGATCTAGGCCCAGAAACGCCTAAACCGTGCTCTGATACGACTAAATGTGACATCCCTTACCCATCTACAGTGTAGTTGAGCAAGATATGTCACACAGTGTACCGGAACACCCTATTTTAATTTAATCATTTTTATTCTTCCTAATTTATTTTTTTTTCATAGTTATGAAATACAATTTGCGAAATATAATTCATTTCAGTCATTTATTGAAATCATAAATTTATTTGAGGTTCCGTAAGTTTTATAGAAAATCCGATAGAATACCGACTAAAAATGGAGAAAACAATTCTTCGAAACCTGTGAAAAACACTTCCAAAATTTTCAATCAATCCCAAACTCCATTTCATCAACAAAATCTCAATATTTTTTCAACAATATTTCCATTTTTCAATCATTCATTTCATATGATATATATGTAAAAGTCATCAATAAATATTCACTTTTTCATTCATAAACACAATTTCCACTATTTACATCAATACCACAATACATTACATAAGTCTTAATTACACATGAGAAAATAAAAGTTAATTAAAAAATACCCAAAATAAAACCTACTGTCCTACCAATGCACTGATGTCGGTGAGGTAACACGGATACTATGCAGAGCTGCAGAAGGTCTCACTCAGTCTGTGGTCTACTGGGCTCTCGATCGGTCTTTCCAGAACCTATGCGTGCCAAAAGCAACGCGCTAAGCAATAATTCTTAGTGGTGCCAATAATAAAATAAAAAGAAATAACAGAAAATAAAAATACAGTGCATGTTCTGATGTCTTATGCAGACAATTTTTTGATCATTATTGGTAATCTTATTTATTTCGTACTTGTTATATTCATAATTTCATTAAATTTATCCACTTTCATTTTTTGTTGCCCAAGTAACCTATACTGAACCACTGGACTGGATAAACGGGTGAACTGGCACTGGGTATCAAGTACCTCGGGCTGTCACACCATCGGTCACATATGTATCTCTCGGTGTGCAACAGAACAGCTAATAAGTTGTAATAACATTAGGCACAAGGCCAAGTCTCAACACAATGTCAGAATGGCTAAAAGCCATAAAATCACATAATGGCATAGTGCCATGTGCAGTACTACTAACTGAACCCTATTGGTATGCCAACCTATTCAAACCAATCTTGCTAGGTGTACTAGGGCATATTACACTTTTAAACTTTACAATTCTTGAAATTTAGGTTTAGGTGTTACTATTCATTTCCTTAGTCAACTAAAATGTTGACTTTTGCATAGACCATAGGTACATTGGTTCTAATACTCTCAACATACCACATTTTGCATTCTAAAATTGTTGGTATTGGTTGCCAATACCATTTCTAAGCTTAATGTTAGTTATTCAAAATTTTCAGATTTCAAGCCTCATGTTTACTATTCCATTGGTCATTTGTACAATAAGAATTTGGCAAAATTGTCTTCATGAAAGTTGTTTCTTATTGTGTCTATTTACATTTCCTTTTTTGAATCACTCCATTTGGAGTTTTGTAGCTCAAGTTATAGCCTAAACACCATAACTGGCCGGATTGGACAGAATCCAAAATTCTGGGCAAAACTAGTTCTACCAGATTTGGCAACCTAAGTTTGGTTTGCAATTTGACTAGGTTATGGTCAGAATTTGGATTTGTATTCTTCACAAAAGTTGTAGGTCTATATCTCAGCTTTCTGTTGGTCAAATTTCAGGTCAATTGGACCTTTCTACACTGAGTTATGACCAAATGAATAAACATTGTTCATTTAATCATTTTGCCCAGGCAGAATGCAAGTCACCCAGATTAGGGCAATTTTTAAGCTAACTTGGTTTGTTTTTCTGAGCAGGGTTTCTCCACCAAAGTGGTGTCATTATGTGTCTAGTTTCATTTCCAATTAGCCTTGCACTAATTGAACCTCTACAACTCCATTTATAACTGCCCAAACCTGCTGGACTCATACTTAGTCCTGCAGGTCGGCCAAGGCAGCTCACCCAAATTCAAATACCAAGCCACAACTCACTTCATTTCTTCATCATACACAACCAAATGGTCACTAATTGACCATTTAAACTTTCATTCATCAACACATGAGCAAATCTTAGGTTTCTCCCAAACCCTAACTCCACAATTTTAATTTGTTCCATTTTCATATTTTTCCAGTTTAGATTAATGTTGTAACAAAGAATATAAGAGAAAAATAAACAAAAGTGGCACTAACCTTCACTTAGTCACTTTTCAATACTTAAAAACTTCACTTTCTTCCTTTCAAATTGTTGCCCAAGGCTTGCTCTAGTGGTAGGGATAATTTTTAATGAAGGCAAGTTAGGGTTTTGAGGTGGTTTAAGGTGGAAATTGAAGCTTTGATAAGCTTTCAATGGTGGTTTGGGTGTGGAAGGTGTTTCAACTGGTTTGGATGAAGGAGATGAATCTGATTCCTTTTATTTATTTTTATCTCAATTATCCCATTTTAATAGGTTAGCTTAATTGTGATTGGTGGGGAAAAGGTTGATGACATCATGTGATGTCAAAATTGTCATTTAATCTCATTTTCTTTCCTTTTTTTCTCTACTCATTTTCAATTTAATTTTTAGCTATATTTATTCACATTTTATGTCATAATAATTATTTACTTAACTGGACAAGTCGGCTAAAAATCACCTCTAAAGGCGAAATGACCAAAATGCCCTCCGTTTGGCTTAACAAACTAAAATTGTCTGTACTGATTGAAAATTTTTTTCTAAGCATTTTCTTAGCATTCTAATGCCATAGAAACCTCAATGACCCTTTTCTGGAGTCCCAAAAATTATTTTATGAATTTTCCACTGGGTCTAGGGCTCCTAGTTGCGAGGATCGCAACTTCCCACCGAGTGACCCATTGCTAGGGCACCAGCTCATTTAACTTGATTGTATTTTATTTCTAAAATTTTTCCTAAATTTTTCTTATTAATATTTGAGTTAATTATGGTTTCTCACTTTAGTTTAAATATTTTTCCAGATGTTCTAGCTGTCCGGACAGACACCGGTCACCGGAACAGTAGAATGCACAGAGTTGCTACAGGGAGGGTGTTACAAGGAGCTTGCAAGAACCTAAGGAGCAAGGCAAGTTGCTAATGCACCTTACACTGGTCATGTAAACTCAGACCCAGACCCGTGTAACTTCCTACCTAGTGAAACCTAAAGAAGTGTAGAAAAGCCAAAGTACACGGGTCGTGTAATATGATCCGTGTATGCTTCAGAGGCCCGTGTAACTTTCTGTCACCAAAGCCTGAAGAAGCAAGCAAAGAATGCACAGTACACGAGCCGTGTAACAAGACCCATGTAAGCCTCCAAGGCCCGTGTAACTTACTATCTCCCATCCGATAGAAGCTTTCGACTCCAGGAACTTACATGCCCCATGCCGTGTAGTGACACATGGGCCATGTACTATATTCCAGCAACTTTCTAAATCTAATTTCAAATCCCATTTTGGCAACACCAACTAGACTTCTAATGCTCTTGGGACTCTAAAGCTTAACCCTAGGACACCTAACATAAATAGGAGCTAGCAGAAAACGAAAAGGAGTTTTTAAAAGCTTTTCAAAGAACTTTTTAGAGGAGACACACATATACAAGAGGGGAGAATTTGAAAGAAGCCTTCCTAAGGAACCTTAGTTGTCTTGAAGAAGTATTACATCAGCTCCAAGGACAGACTTCTCGATCAAAGTTCCACAAGATCACAGTTGTAGAATCTTCCCTCGATTCTTTTATTCTTATTCTTCAGATTGGCTTTTATGTGCTTTTATTTTTATTTCATTATGTTTGTCAAACTCACCATGAGTGAGTAACTCCTTAAATTCTGGAATTAAGAAAGTAGCATTCTTAACTTTTGTTATGGATATATAGTGAGCTTTATTTAATGGAAATGATTTTTGTTCTTTAATTCAATATCTTGTGCTCTTATTGCATGCTATGTATTGGTACCTACTTAGTCATGATCTAAGATACTAATTGATGAACTAAGAGGTGAAGGTTAGTATTGGAAAATTGAGATTTTGAACCTAAAAAGTCTGACCTAGAGATAGGCTAACAACCTTTGTGGAATTCTAAGAATTAATCATAGATCTCAAAGAGTTTTGATTAGGACTAATCACCAACGAAAGTAGGGTTTAGCTCTAATTGAAATACACTTTAGATACCTTGAGAGAGGATCTAGGATACCTTAGGATTAATTTCTATTAAAGAAACAAACACTCAATCCACTGGTAAAGCAAGATTAAAACTATAACAAGGTCAATGTGTGAAATCTGAAATTCTAAAATTATTCATCAAATTAGAATTCTCCTTAAACTCTTGAACTTACTCACTTTAATTTTTAATAGTCACTCTATCTTAGTTAGAATTCTCTCTCACAACTTTCGATAGTTTAAACAGTGAAGATTGTTGTGTAGTTTAGTACTTAAATCTTTAACTCCTCGTGGGAACGATACTCTACTCATCACTTTATTACTTATTAGCAATCTGTGTACTTGCGGTGGTTGTAAAATCTACAAACATCTCATCAATTAAAAGTGGCTTTAGAGTCAACTGTACTAGAATGGAGCCATTGTTTTGTAACTCCAATCATGCTTTAAGTGCTTTCAACTCAAGCAATATAGGTAATGAAAAAATCAACATCCCTGCCATGGACTTCCGACTCAAAGCATCTGCAATCACATTAGCTTTACCTGGGTGGTAATCTATGACACAGTTATAATCTTTAATAAGCTCTAACCATCTCCTCTAACTCAAGTTAAGCTCCTTCTGTGTGCACAGATACTTCAAGCTCTTATGGTTTGTAAACAAGTGACATTTCTCACCATAAATGTAGTACCTCCAAATTTTAAGTGTGAACACTATTGTTGCAAGCTCTAAGTCATGAGGGGGATAATTAAGCTCATGTAGCTTGAGTTGCCTAGAGGCATATGCTATTACCCTGCCATCCTACATAAGTACACATCCAAGCCCATTATGTGAAGCATCACTGTATATTATATGATCTACACCTTCTGTGGGCAATGCAAGAATAGAAGCTTTAGTTAACAAAGCCTTTAACCTTTCAAAACTCTCTTGGCATTTATCATTCCACATAAATTTTGCATCCTTCCTAAGCAATTTAGTGAGGGGTGAAGCAATGATTAAAAACCACTTCACAATTCGCCTATAATATCTTGCCAATCCTAGAAAATTTCTAACCTCTGTAATATTCTTAAATGGCTTTCATTCCAATATCTCCTTTATTTTGTCAGGATCCACCCTTATTCCCTCAACTGATACAATATGCCCAAGGAATGCCACTTGCTTAAGCCAAAATTTACATTTGGAGAATTTGGCATAAAGCTTCTTCTCCCGCAAGGTTTGCAAAATAGTTCTCAAGTGTCGGTCATGCTCCTCCTCAGACTTGGAATATACAAGAATATCATCAATAAACACCACTACAAATGAATCTAAGTAGGGTTGGAAAACCCTATTCATCAAGTCCATAAATGTAATAGGTGCATTAGTCAAACTCGAATGGCATGACAAGGAATTCATAGTAACCATATCAGGTCCTGAAAGTATTCTTTGCCACATCTTGATCCTTCACTCTCAATTGATAATACTTTAACCTTAGATCAATTTTGGAGAAAACACTAGCACCCTTAAGTTGATCAAATAGATCATCAATTCTAGGAAATGGATACCTATTCTTGACTGTGACTTTATTCAGCTACTGATAGTCAATGCATAATCTGATACTACTATCTTTCTTTTTAACAAAAAGAACAAGTGCTCTCTAAGGCGAGGAGCTAGGCCTAATAAAGCCATTATCAAGTAGCTCTTGTAATTACACATTTAACTCCTTCAATTCTGCTAGTGCCATTCTATATGGTGTCATAAAAATGGGATTTGTCCCTGGTAGAACTTCTATCCCAAATTCCACTTCCCATTCAGGCGGTAGTCCAGGCAAGTTTTCTAGAAAGACATTCTTAAAATCACACACAGTAGGAATATCTTTGATGCTAGGACTCTCCACCTGTGTATCAACTACATGAGCCAAGTAAGCCATACATCCACTCCTCATCATCCGTCTAGCTTTAGCTGCGGAGATTACATTAGATGGCATACTATGCCTTTAACCATGAACCACAAGATGAACACATTCTGGGGTTTTGAAGGTCACCTGCTTCAATCTACAATCTACTACCACATGATGTCTATGCAGCCAGTCCATTCTAATGATCACATCAAAATCTTGGAATGACATTTCAATCAAATCAGCAAGAAACTCTACCTCTTGGATAATTAGAGGATATCTTGAAATATTTCATTAACCACAACCTCTTGCCCTATAGGGTTAGAAACAAGCACATCATAACTCATGCGAACTGGCTCCATATTAGCACGACAAGATAATGTAGCACTAACATATGAATACATGGATCTAGGATCAAATAGCATAAATGCATCGGAGTTAAAGAGAGAAAATATACCGACAACCACATTCGATGTGTTAGCCTCATCCCTCTGTAGGATAGCATAAACCCTCGTCAGTGTACCAGAACCTCCTGGCTAATCAATAGTGGCTAATGGGAATGCCTAGGAACTACCCCCTCTATCCCTCCTCAGTCCATGAGCAATAGGAATTTGTGGTCTCCTTATGGTTCTGTCTAAACTGGGGCCACTATAGGTCTAAAATTTGGGCACTCTCTAGCAAAATGGCCCATCTAACCACATGAGTAACATCCCCCTGTGACACTCCTGCAAATCTCTCTATGAAGTTTTCCATAAATATTGCATGTGGGAATATTGAAAGGTCTACTCTGGTTAGTAGTAGGAGAACTGGCATGAGAGTAAGAAGGCCGGTTAGTCTGTCTCTGTGGTGGTGGTGGCAGACTAAAATTGCTTAACCTCTGATGATAGGAGATAGCCTAGAACTTCCCTTTCTTACTGGATGAACCACCAAGCCTAAAATGAAAGAAGCGGAAGCATGAAAAACACAAGTTTAGATCATTGAAATTCAAAATTTTTCATCTAGGGTCACATGCATCATGCAAGATTTATTTTTATCTATTTGATTTCAATGATAAACAGCATATTAAAACTCTTTTAATATATTTTTGGATCTACATTTGCCATTTAAGATTTTAGAATTAACAGATTAATCCATTAAAACCCTAGATTAGATCAAGAACAAGTGCACTAACCTTTTGATGCACTACAGTGTGTTTGGCACCTTTGGGATGTGTCTTTAGGACACCAGATGTTGTCCCTCTACCTTGTCCAAGATCACCTGTGGCAGCCCTTGACTTTTTCTATGAATTAGAAAATCAAGTTTTTCCTTTTGAGAGATTACAGATGTAAACAAGACACTAAAAATAATTTCTAGTATTTTTAATTCAAGAGATTGTTTGCTAATCTCTTTAAATTGATGAGAGATGAAGAAGAAGAGGGGAGAGGGCAGCCAAGGGTGGCGGCACAAAGAGAGAATGGCAGCTTGTTTTCTTTTCTTTTCATAACAACACTTATATAGCTAGGTCACCACTTAAAACCCTTGCCGCATGTCACCCTCTAATTAGTTCTAGGTTTAATTGACCCAATCACATTGTGCCAAGTGTCAAACCTATATTAATCTTAACTTTGATCATCTTACATGATTAAAAGACATTTGGCAAGCTTATGTGTAGTGTCATGTGTCACCATCTCATGGTGCCACATGTCACCCTGTGAAATGACCAAAATACCTCTGTGTCTTAATTTTGAGTTCTCAACCCAAAATAATTATTTCTTTTCTTCTAATCAATTTATATCAAATATAAATTAATTAATTAATCTCTATTAATTAATTTCTCATTAATTAAATTCATATTTAAACACTTTAAATATAAATTTAACTTGTACTATACATCCAATAACCTAGATTTGGTTTCAAACCATGCTAGGGACTTTGCAATCTAATTGCAAACCAAACCTATTTAATTAATCAATTAAACTCTTTAATTAATTAATTAAATCATATTTAATTTGGTGATTGCTTGTGTATGTGTGTGACTTACTAGACTCATCACTAATTGGCAATGTGTAACACCCCTATGTTCGGTAGTGCGTTCTACTGTTCCGGTGACTAGTGTTGCCCGGACAGCTAGGATGCCTAGAACTACACTTCAATATGAGTGAGGAGACATAAAATAATGAAATACAAGAAAAGAAAATACAAGAAAAACAAAGGAAAAATAATAGCAAAGAAATGTAACCAAGTTAAGCGAGCCGGGAATCCTAGCGATGGGTGACCTCACCGGGAAGTCACGGCGTGGACCGTTGACTAGCCCTGGACTACGGGGAACCCTGGAAAATATTTTTAGGACTTAAATAGACCCTTATTGAAGTATGAATATCATTAGAAATATCAAAGAAAAATAAAATAATTAGTACAAAGAAAAGTGAGAAATCGAAAAACAGACAAAACCCGGTGTTACCGAAAAATCAGAAATGCAACCCGAACAGGGGCATTATGGTCATTTGACATCTCGAATTGTCTTTTGACCTAAATTTCCATCAAAAATAAATAATATTACACTTGGAAAATATAATGAAAAATTAATTTAGGGGTACCTAATGTAAATAGCAAAAATGGGGAGTTAAATGTGGGAAATTGAAACTTTTGAATAAATTAACATTATCTTTCCACTTAGTGTTTCACTCACACCTAAAGTGGACCACTTAATCTGCATTTGGATAGCAGATTCATTTCCTTCTTCAACCTCAAAAATTTAGCCGTGAGCCTCCAAGAAGAACTCCATGGCCAAAGCTTCCAAGCTCCAAGCATGAACTCCAATCTTCACTTTCATGCCATAAATCCAACAAGTCCCTTCATGAAAGTTTATCCTCACATCAAGAACAATCCTTGGGCAGCCATTAGGAGAGGAAATAGTGGAGTTGTCGAGGGCAGCAAGGGTCACACATATGAGGTAAGTTTACATTTTTGAAGATTGCTTTGTTAAACTTTGTGTACATGTTATGGGTGTTGGATTTGTGAAGAAAATTTTCAAGTTTGAGAAGTTATTGATGTGTTCATTTTGGACAGCCATGGAGCTATGTATTTGATGAAATATTTGTGCATATATTTGATGAGAAATTATGTTGGTTATGGTGATTTAATATCCTAGTAAATTATTCCATATGTATATGGTGATTTTGCACTTGGAATGGAAATTGATGAATTGTAGGATACTTTGGTATTGAGGAACATTTTCGGCAGCCTTGGAACTCTTGGATAAATGTATGTGTTCATGAAGGTATTGGCAGAATATTGACATTGAGGATTGATGGATATGTATATAGAGTGATTGTGTAAAGTGTATGTAAGAATTTGTAATGTTTAGGTGTATATGTGATTGTACTTAGACTTTGTAAATTTGAGTTTTAATTGGTGTATTAAGGATGTTTGTAATCTGCCCAAAGTGATGTTAATATAAAGTGGAATATGGTTTTGGTAATGAACCAAAACAGAAATGGTAAGGGAAGTGGACATATAGTAATGTAAGTGTGTAATTGAAGTATGTTTAAGTAAGGTAGTTAAGGGCAGTATGCATTTTAGTCAATAACTTTAAATGTGTAACCTCAATTGGTATGAGACCAATTGGAGGTGAAACTAGGCACAAAATGTGCCAACTTTCATTGAGAAAGCATACCAAAATTCTGCTTGCAAGGTGACATAAAAAAATGACCAATTCGGATTAGGTGCAATTGAGACCTGAAAATTGACCAATTGGGCAGCAGTTACTTTTTAGGCCATAACTCACTCAAAACAGGTCCAATTGACCTGAAATTTTAACCATGAATAGTTAAGATCCATACCTACAAGTCTTATGAAGACACCAAAGCCCAGAAATGACCAGAAGCAAGTCAAAAAGCTTGCACAAGTTCGGGTCCAAAACTGGCCGAACCAGAGTTGACCAAATTGACCTAAAATTGACCTAATTTGATGCCATTTGACCAGCAATAGTATAATGACCATAACTTGGTCTACATAACTCAGAATGACCTAAAATTTTGCCCCGCGTTCCATAAGACATAGATCTACAAGTTTGTAGTTTTGACCGAAACCCAAAAAACCGAGGGAACTAGGTCGTCCGGCTAGGTCAAACTAGTATTTCGGAATCCAGCAATTTGCAATGAAATGCAAGAAAATGCAATATACATAGAAATGAGTTTGGTAACACGTACCAACCCTAAAACATTATCGAATGTGATATATTAATAACGTCAAAACCTAATTTACCTAGAACGCATCGAGGGTCAATATATGGGTTGATTAAGCAAAGAAAGGTATTCAGTGAATTACTTATCGAATATTATCGTTAGAGACAATTTAACTGAGTACTGAAACACTTCAAATTGTGTTTCTCAGTTACCAAAGACTCAGGAAAAGGGAAGGAAACACTGAGTCCAGACCAAGAGACAGTTATCAGAGGTTTGTGCACAACTAGTTTTTAACTGATTTTATTTGAATATTTCATATGATTAAATGACATACTTTTCTTATGTATTATGTTTAACAAGCATTGGATTTAATTCAATGATTATTGAAAATTATTATAGTATGTATGAATTTAGCTTTGTGAAATGGTATTTCCACAAGTATTAAGCATTGTTATGGATTGAATAAATTATGTTTTAGAAAATTGTGATAGAACATGTTTTGAATTGTGATGGTAATTTTCATGGAAAAATGCAAATTTATGATTTGAATTGTGATGAGGATAAAAATTATTGGATACTGGAATTGAATTTGAATCGAATTATATTGTGATTTATGCTCACTAAAAGGATTGTAATATTGTTTTATATCTCACTATAGATGCTTGACTAGGTTATTACCCATCTCTCTCATTTGTTGAGAAGACAATGGAGTTAGTTGTGTTTTGGTTACCATGGTACGTGCACAGGCTTAGATTTTCCTCTGATTTGAGGTTAGATCTAAGTTTATTTTATCGTTATGGCCCTTGCGGAAGATTCATTATTATGATGGTACTGTGCACGATGATTCGACCTCCCCAACCATAGGGAGTTAGAATCTGATTCCACCTCCCCGACCATAGGGAGTTAGAATCACATCGAATATGGCCCTTTCGGATTAGTCTTGCATAGTTAGTGAGATAAAGAATGATTTGTGAGATACAGCATGGTTTTTGAGCTACAGCGTGGTTTTTGAGATACAACATGGTTTTGAGATAAAGATTGATTTTTGAGATACATAATGATTTTTGAGATACAGAATGGCTTTTGAATGGTAAGGAATTGTGATTTCAATTATGGTTTATGTATAATTGATTTTGTTAGAATTACTTAAATGGATAGTCATGATTTGATAAATTGAATTTTGTGATCAAAGTCAATTATACAAATGATTTACATTATTGGCAATGAATATTTTGAGTTTTGGAATTTGAAGAGTATTCAGATTTCCAAATTATTTACTATAAATTTTGTCAACGTATATTGTACTATGTTTTAAATTATAGTTGTGCACCACTGAGTTCACCACTCAGCGATAGCTTTGTATGCTGTCGCAGGTAAGAAGAGCATAGAGCAGTAAGTAAATTTCCTTGAAGATATATTCAGATCAGCTCCAGGTATATCATAGGTATACCCATGTACATAGGTTTTGATGTATGCATGTAATAATATGTATGTAAATTATTTGAGCAGTTGTATAAAAACTCTTGTAAAACATTTTGGTATGTAATTAAATGTCAATTATTGTAAATGTAAATTTGAGATTTCATTTACTTGGATAGTTTTGTATTATATTTCTTGTATCTCAGTCTTGAAAAAAAATCACTGCGGATTTGAGTTGAGAAATATGTTGTGTTGAGAAATATGTTGGAGTTGAGATTTGAAAATACATATTGAAGTGCTTTTTTACAGGTTTTCTGAAGAACTGTTTTATCCAAAATACAGATGGCACTCTGCCAAAATTTTTACAGAAATTCCAAATAATTTAAATGTGTTATTTCTATCACTTCAGTTCAAAAAGGTTTTTAACACCTGTAAATAGTGCTCACCACTGTAAAAGAAGTAAGAAAAGTTTTTAAAATCCCTTGTAGTGTATTTAATGGGTTATCAGTAGACGAAGTTGGTAATTCATTAGGTATACTATGGGATCATGTTATGCCTTACAGAGGCGTAGGGTGTGACACAATGAGACATGATATCAACTCTTAATATCATCTGAACTCTTTCTTACCATAAATGATTTCTCTAAATCATTTTATGCACCTCATAGACCATGGTTAACACCTAGCATAGCATCCCATGGCCACCCAATTAGTAATAAGGTTTACCTTAAGTGAACCTATAATCATATGTTACCATGCACTAGAATCTCTCTGTTACAAAATCCCAACTCGAGCTGGAGTCATGGTTTATGTCAAACCCCATTTGCTATGAATATTATGTTCTCTTTTAATTCCAGTTCTTGACTAAAAGGATTTTCTCATTAGAAACTCTTTTCTGATTAAATCTATCTGTCCTGTCCAGGAACTTGAAACGTCAAGAACAATTAAATGAACATAGGATTTTATCCTTATTTACTTAGAGGAACAGATTCCATCTTGACCAACACCTACCTCCATATATAACTAGTAGGAGCCAACATATGCCCATATACCCATACACAGTACAAGTATGAAAGTAGTATCAAACTCAAACCACCTATATACAAGATAACTGTGCTATCTCAGGTTTAAAGATTATATGCACTAATATGATTTATGACAATACGTTGACAAGAGTAAACTCCATGTGTTTATCATAAATGTCACTGGTTCGACCTACTTATCATTTATAAGTGCCTATCATGTTTGTTATATGGCATGAGACTCGCCATTCTATCTTATTTACATCTCATATAAATAACTTGGGAACAAACATTATTACAATCTTTTTAGATAAGTCATGTCCTTATTGTGAAGTATCCTCGATTGTGAACCTATTTATGATACTTTGTGCTAGAAATACTGTCACTCATATTCTTAACAACTTAAGAATAGAATTTCTAACAAAATATCAATGGACCTTTTCTATTACTCATAAATATATTATGTAAACGAAAAAGTGAACATGCCTTTTATTAATAAAACTTGTACAAGATATATACTAAATGATATGCTCTAGGGCATATTACTAACAATCTCCCACTAGCACTAGAGCCATTCATTACAATACCTTAGACCCATCTTCTCATGATGTGAGTCTAACTGAGCTTGTGACAAAAGCTTAGTGAATGAATCAGCTAGATATTTTAGCTGAAGCTATTTTCTGCATGGCTATATCGCCTTGCCCAACTATCTCTCTAATAATATGGTAGGGCCTTTCTATGTGTTTAGGTTTATAGTGAGACCGGGGTTCCTTATATCCAAACAACTTCTTTTGCAGCATCTGATGCAGCAATATACTCGGCATCGGTAGTGGAATCTGCAGTCGTACTCTATTTGAAACTCTTCTAACTGACTGCACCTCTATTACAAATGAACACAAACCTAGAGATAGACTTTCTATCATCGATATCTGATTGGAAATCAAAATCAAAATAACCATCCAATTGCAAGTCTCCACCTCCATATATCAAGAATAAATCCTTAATTCTTCTCAAGTATTTAAGGATATTCTTGACAGCTATCCAGTGTTCCAAACCTGGATTGGATTGACACCTGCTAGTGAAACTAACAGCATATGCGAGATATGGCCTAGTACACAACATTACATACATCAAACTTCCAATAGCCGAAGTATATAGAATCCTGGCCATTTTATCTCTTTCTTCAGGTGTCTTTGGAGACATCTCTTTAGAAAGGTGGATACTATGTCTCATTGGTAATAATCCTCTCTTGGAATCAAGCATGTTAAACCTCTTTAACACCTTTTCCAAGTGTAGACTCTGGGATAAACCATTTATTCTTTTCGCTCTATCTCTATAGATGCAAATCCCAAGAATATAGGTTGCCTCATCTAAGTCTTTCATGGAGAATGTATTTGACAACCATACCTTTACAGTTGTCAACATACCTATATCATTACCCATTAACAAAATGTCAACCACATATAAGACAAGGAAAGTGACTATACTATCACTAACCTTCTTACATACACATGGCTCATGCTCATTTTTAATAAAACCAAATGGCTTAATGACTTCATCAAAACGGATGTTCCAAGTCCTCGAAGCTTATTTCAACCCATAAATGGATCGCTTTAGCTTGCATACCTTGGAACCATCTTGGGATTCAAAACCCCTAGGTTGTTCCATGAAAATGTTTTCTTCAATGTATCCATTGAGAAAAGCTATTTTGGCATCCATCTGCCAAATCTTATAATCATAGTATGCAGCTATTGCTAATAGAATCCTAATTGATTTAAGCATGGCAACAGGCGAGAAAGTCTCCTCATAATCGATTCCTTGCCTTTGGCGAAACCCTTTCGCTACTAGCCTTGCCTTATAGGTCTCTACCTTTCCATCAGAACCAATTTTCTTCTTAAAAACCCATTTGTTCTCTATAGGTACAATACCTTCAGGTGGGTTAACAAGATCCCAAACTTGATTCTTATACATGGACTCAATTCTGGATTTCATAGCATCAATCCATTTTGAAGAGTCTATATCTGATATAGCTTCTTCATACGTAAGTGGATCATCTCCATGATCTACTTCTTCATGAGTATACATGTAACACCCCTATGTTCGGTAGTGCGTTCTACTGTTCCTGTGACCAGTGTTGTCTGGACAACTAGGATGCCTAGAACTATACTTAGATATGGATGAGGAGACATAAAATAATGAATACAAGAAAAGAAAAGACAAGAAAAATAAAGGAAAAATAATAGCAATGAAATGTAACCAAGTTAAACGAGCCGAGAACCTTAGCGATGGGTGACAGCACCGGAAAGTTGCGGCGTGGACCGTTGACTAGCCCTGGACCGCGGGGAACCCTGGAAAATATTTTTAGGACTTAAATAAATGTCTATTGAAGAATAAATATCATTAGAAATATCAAAGAAAAATTAATTAATTAGTATAAAGAAAAAGTGAGAAATCGAAAAATGGACAAAACTGGGTGTTACCGAAAAATCGGGAATGCAACCCGAACTGGGGCATTGTGGTCATTTGACACCCTGAGTTGTCTTTTGACCTAAATGTCCATTAAAAATACATGATATTACACTTGGAAAATGTCATGAAAAATTAAATGGGTGGTACATAGTTTAAATAGCAAAAATTGGGAGTTAATGTGGGAATAAAGAAAGTTATGAATAAACTAACATTAAATTTCAATAGTGCTCCACTAACTCACCAAAGTGGACCACTTAATCTTCATCTTGGACTAGCAGATTGTCATCTTCTTCAACCTCCCAAAGAACCAGCCGAAAGTGGTCTTGAGAGAAACTCCATTACCGTCCACTTGAAAGCTTCATTCAAGCTTGATCTAAGCTTCTTTCTTTGCACTTCCCTTCACTAAAAGTTGTCCATACACCTTGGGCAGCAGATAGGCAACAAGAAGATCAAGTTTTGGTGAAGTTTTGAAGAGTTTCCAAAGTGGTAAGTAGGTATTTTTGATGCTTGCTTCATTAAAGTTTGTGTAGATGTTATGGGTATTTGAATTGTGGAGAGATTTTTGGAGTTTGATGTTTAAAGGGAGATATGTATTTTTGGCAACCATGGAAACTCCTTAAGAACATTTTATCCTTGCTTGTAAATGGTAGATTAAAGGGTTGATTAAGTGTTTATGTGTGTAGGAATAAGTTGGGTGATGTATATTAGATGTATGTAAATGTATACTTGATTTTGGAAGCTTGGAAGTTAATTGGGAGAGATGTATGAATCGGCAATTTGAAGTGTGGACTATAAAAATGTTGTTTCATGGTTTGGTTTGTGGAATATTATTGTTGAATTATGGTGCTTGTTATGGCAGCTTGTACATATGTATAAAGGTGTGAGTTTGGACATGTGAATGAGCTATACTATGTAGTTAAATTATGTGATTGAATTGTGTGTAATTTGGACTTGGTAAATTCCGTACTATAAGGTGCATATTGAGTGTGATTATAAGCTGCCAAAATTACCAACAATGTGAAGTAAAATGTGTTTAGGTTATGATACAAACCAGAATTAGCATGAATGTGTAAACTAGTAAGTGTTAAAGGTGTCCTTTGATTGAGTGATGGACAATGTGCAATAGGGCAGTGTGTATTTTGGCCTAGAACCTTAAGTGTGTAGCTCCATTTGGTATGAGACCAATTGGAGGTGAAACTAAGCACAAAAAGTGCCAACTTTCATGAAGGAAGCTTACCAAAATTCTGCTTGGAAGGTAACTTGAAAAATGACCAAATCCGGATTATTGCATTTAAGGCCTGAAAATTGACCATTTGGGCAGCAGTTAGTATTTTGGCCATAACTCACTCAAAACAGGTCCAATTGACCTGAAAGTTTTACCATGAATAGTTGAGACATATATCTACAAGTCTTATGAAGGCACCAAAGCCCAAAAATGACCATAAGAAAGTCAAATAGCTTCCACAAGTTCGGGTCCAAAAACTGGCAGAACCAAAAGTAACCTAAAATGACCTAAAGTGACCAATTTTGGTACATTCTGACCAGCAATAGTAAAATGACCATAACTTGGTCTACATAACTCAGAATGACCTAACATTTTGCCCCACGTGCAATAAGACGTAGATCTACAAGTTTGTAGTTTTGACCGAAACCCGAAAATCGAGGAAACTAGGTCATCCGACTAGGTCAAATTTGTATACCGGAATCCGACAAATTGCAATAAAACGCAATATACATGGAAATGAATTTGGTAACATGTACCAATACTAAAAGGCTACAAATATGACATATTGGTAACATTAAAACCTAATTCACCTAGACTGCATCGAGGGTCAACATCTTAGATTGACTAAGAAAATAATAGAATTCCATGAATTAATTATTAAGCATTATCGTTAGAGACAGTTTAAATGAGTACTAAAACACTTCAAATTGTGTGTTTCAGTTAGCAAAGACTCAGGGAAAGGGAAGTAAACACTGAGTCAGAGCCAAGAGGCATATATCAGAGGTTTGTGCATAATAGTTATTTCTTTTGAATTTTTCAATTGAAATAAATTATGATTATTTGTGTGTTATTGTTTTAAATTGTGTTTGTGCACAATAATTTTGATTTCTTATTTTCTACTTAAAAATTTATTTGAATATTATAGTTTTAAATTGTGTCGGTGCACAATACCTTTTATATTCACTGCTTTTACTAGAAAATTTATTTAGAGAAATGAGTTATGAATAATTTTTTATTGTTTTGGCTTTGAGAATCTTATTTGGAAATTATTGTGTTGCCAACTTTGCAAATGGAAATTTTGAGATAAAATGTGATTTGTGGTTTATATGAAATATTGTGATTTGAAATTGTTTTGATTCACACTTGGCATGACACTGTTATTATATTCCTCCCTCTTTGACTTATCAGTCTGGGGTGAGTGTGATTATGTTCCTCACTCTTTGAATTGTCAGTCTGAGGTGAGTGTGGATGAGTACTCATTATCTAGCTAGCTTCCTCCCTCATTGATTTCGATTATTGGGGTGAGTGTGTCTTGTCGTGGTGTACAACACGGCATGTGCGGAAAAACTGTGTCATGGCCTAAATTGTGTTATTGATTGGCAACACTGTATTATTCAATTATTTGATCAAATTGTGTTATTGATTGGCAAAACTATGTTATTCAGTTATTTGATCAAATTGTGTTATTGATTGGCAAAACTGTATTATTCAGTTATTTAATCAAATTATGTTATTGATTGACAAAACTATGTTACTCAGTTATTTGATCAAATTTGTGTTATATGAACTTTGTAAATTATGAAATGAAATTATCAATCAAAGGTTTATATATCGCATTTCAAATTGTTATTGTGCACCACTGAGTAAATTTTACTCAGCGATAGCTTTTCATTGTTGTCGCAGGTAGACAGATGTGACTAGCAGTTTGCTAGTACTACACTGAGAGATCATCGGGTATATTGAGTATACCATAGTTTGCATTTTATATTGTAATGTATGTTCACTGTATGTATATAGTGTTCTTGGTTTTGAGCAGTTGTAAATTAAAGTTGTATATTGAAGTTGTAAATAAATTGTGAATTATTTTGGCTTGTAAAATTTGTACTATATTTCTTTTATCTCAGCCTTTGAAAATACTGAAAAATTACTGTGGATTTGAGTTGAGAAACATATCGAGTTGATTAAATGTTGGAGTTTGAGATTGGGAAATATATTTGAAGTGCTTTTTACACATTTTTGAAGAACTGTTTTATTCAAAATACAGATGGCACTCCACCAAAATTTTTACAAAAATTACTAATAATTCAAATGTGTTAGCTGTTTCACTTCAGTTCAAAAAAGTTTTTAACACCTATAATAGTGCTCACCACTGTAAAAAAAGTAAGAAAAGTTTTAAAATCCCTTGTAGTGTATTTAATGGGTTATCAGTAGATGAAGTTGGTAATTCATTAGGTATACTACGGGATCATGTTATGCCTTACAGAGGGGTAAGGTGTGACAAGATAACTCTTGTTCTTCTTCATGAAGGAAACCATATCTCACTGGTGGATGAGATACCCTGGTTGTTCTATGAGGAACAGCTGTACATGTATCATAAATAGGTGTAGGTTGACTAGATGGATCTATATCTATCTAATCTGTTGATTGGTCAGAATTCTCCAATTCCAACTCTATTTGCCTTCCTTTGCTTTTTTTTTGAACAAATTGTCGTTCAAGAAATATGGCATCTCTACTTATCACAACCTTTTGTGATGCAGGCAAATAATATCGAAAACTATCTTTCGGATATCCAACAAATTGACCTTTTTCTGATCTGATTTCTAATTTATCAGTGTTCAGCTTTTTGATATAAGTTGGACAACCCCAAATCTTAACATGCTTAAGACTTGATTTTCTTCCATGCCATATCTCATAAGGTGTGGAAGATACTGGAACATACAAAGTTGATTCTAATGCAAATCCCCAAAAGGAGATTGGCATATTAGTATAACTCATCATACTACGTACTATATCCAATAAGGTACGATTTCTCCTTTCAGATACACCATTCAGCTGTGGTGTTCCTGGAGGAGTCAGCTGGGAAACAATGCCATGCTCTCTCATGTATTCATCAAATTCAGTACTCAAGTATTCACCTTCACGAACCCATCGAAGAGCTTTAATACTTTTTTCTATTTGATTTTCTACTTCAGATTTAAATTCTTTAAACTTTTCAAAGGATTCATGTTTGTATTTCATCAAATACAAATACCCATACCTTGATTTATCATTAGTAACGGTAATAAAATAATGAAAACTGCCTCTATCCATTTCTTTAAATGGACCACATACATCACTATGTATTAGCTCCAAAATATTTTTAGCTCTTAGTCCTTGTCCAACAAAGGGCGATCTAGTCATTTTGCCCTGAAGGTAGGATTCACAAGTTGGAGTAGGTCCAAAACCCAATGAGGATAAAATCCTCATTTTCCCCAGCTTTGCAATCTTATCTTCTGCAACATGACCTAACCTTAAGTGCCAAATATATTTTGAACTTGAGTTGATTTTTATCATGGCATTGCATTCTTTTATATTGCTTGCATTAGATTTGTATTTAACATTATTATCTAGATAATAAAGTCCATCATGCATATAACCCAAACCAACATATTTATTTCCAAAACAAATATTGCAAACATCATTTATGAACTGAAGTTCATAACCATCTCTAGTCAAACTAGATATAGAAATGATGTTCTTAAAAGGCATTAGGTACATGCATAACCTTATTTAAATACAAATCATGTCCACACATGTATAAAGATTTAGATCCTATGGCTGAGGCTTCAACAGTTGAGCCATTGCCAATTCGGAATCTAACATCTTGTTACTGTAAGCTTCTATTATTGGCTATACTCTGGGCAGTTCCTATTCCTGTGCCCATCAATATGGCAGTGAAAATACTTTCCTTTTGCCTTTTTCAGCTTTGGTCTTCCCTATCTGTTTAGCTATCTACTTAGAAGGATAAGGAATCCGAGGTTTCTTTTTCTTATTGCCCTTCTTCTTGTTGGACTTTCCAGCAAAAGAAGATGCAGTCAAAGCTACTTCTTTTCCTTTATTGCCTGGCATATTCTTTTGGGCAATAACCAGCATGTTGAGTAAACCAGCTAAGGTGCATTCCTGTTTAGTCATATGGAAATTTGTTACAAAATTTCCAAAAGACTCGGGAAGGGACTAAAGGATCAAATCTGTCTTCAATTGGAAATTCATGTTAAAGTCAAGATGTTCCAGCTACTCAATCAGCCGAATCATCCTATGGACATGATCCCCAACATTCTATCTCTCAGACATCCTCATGTAGAACAGCTGCCTAGATATCTCATACCTAGCATTCCTGCTGTGCTCACCATACAACTCTTATAGGTGAAGGAGGATCTCACTCGCACTCTGCATGTTCTCATGCTGCTTCTGTAACTCATTACTAATAGAAGCAAGCATGTAACACTTGGCTCTCATATCATGCTCGTTCCACTTGTCCAAAGTTTCATGTTCCTCTTGTGTGGCCTCTGGAGGTAAGGGACCAGGAACCTGTGAGTCTAGAACATATCCAATATGTTTAAGGTTTAGGACAAGTTTCAAATTTCTTAGCCAATCAGATAGATTAGGTTCTGTCAACCTATTGCGATCAAGTATGCTTGCAAAGATATTGGATGGTGGTGGTTGTTCTGTGCTCATTATTATCAGAAAATTTAACTGCAGAAAATAATCAGGTTAATTAGTAAATGTATCATGTAATTAACCAAAATGATTATAGTCTTTTAATCAAATTGGTCCTCCCACTAACTTAGCGAATCCTACACTTCCAAAGTAAAAAACAGAAATCCTAGTTGGATGGATTTCTAGTGGGTGATTGAATTCTTATAATTCTATTGATCATCCTCAGGTACATCCATTATTGGAATTACAATAAACTATAAGTGAGCAACTCCTTGCCCATCACATCTCATGTGAGGTTCAATTCTTTACCTAGCCCCTAATGCTCAAAATCTCAGGTACATCCAATATTGACTTATCTTGCATTAATTAAGTTGATCTCATTGAGCCAGTAATTATGCAAATAATTTTAATGTACTCAGGTACATCCAATATTGGCCACCAAATCATTTACATATTTACAACATCTCATGCTTAACAATTATTCTTAAGAAAATCTCTTAAATTAATTGCATCATATGCAACTATTTAAAATTTCTTAAAATAATTGCCCCAATAGAGGGTCCATGTTATAATTACTTTAATTATAGCATATCCAACTTAATCATTTATTTGGAAGATTTTGTGGTCATCCTAATTACTATTATGGTCTCACTTTGCACATTATCCATTTAGCATGCATATATCATATACTTGCATACATTCCCATACATCTCATGCATTCATGGATAAACAGTAAATATGGTATGATCATGGACTTTCTAAGGGATTCAATTCTGAGCCACCAAGAATTGAATCAGGGCATTCCTAGGTGCATTTCATTCATTCATATTACAAGAGTTGCTGAAAGAGTACATAATCAATACTTGACATTGAATTCCTCCCACTGGTCCCACCAATGTTCTTGACCTCCTTATTCTTCTTGCAATCCAATTACATAGTAATCCTTGGCATACCAAGGAGAATTTACAATAACTAAATAAATGAAATTACAACCCAAAAATTATTACAACCTTAATAATACATGCCCAAAATAAATTAAAATAAATTAATTAATTTACAACCCAAAGAAACATAAAAGAAATAAATCCAATCACATTGGTCTTTTATAGTCCATGATCATCCATCATGCATATCACTATCTAACAATTAAATAAAACATACATACTTAAATTAAATTAAATATCTCATATTCAACTTAAAAATCCAGATTTGAATATGATTCAAACAAATTTAAAAATTCATATTTGAATCACGTTCAAACAAATTTAAAAATTCATATTTGAATTACATTCAAACAAATTCAAAAATTCAGATTTGAATCACATTTAAACAACTTTAAAAATTCAGATTTGAATCATATTCAAACAATTTTTAAAATTCAGATTTGAATTAAAATTTAATTGTGTGAATAAAACTCTAATTAAACAATTTAATTAGACATAAAATGGACATAATTATGAGCATTAGATCTACAACAATTGCATAAATATTGCCCAAAACCATGCGCACCGTAAGGGATGAACAAACCTTGCGCACACATGGTGTCCCATCCAAGCCGCCACCTTTTTTTTATTGCAACCAGCAATGGATCTTTCATCTCATGATTATACCACACAATTAAATCATATAATCAACAATCTAAATGACAAATATAGTGGCTCTGATACCAATTGAAAGGAGCGGAAGCATGAAAAACACAAGTTTAGATCATTGAAATTCAAAATTTTTCATCTAGGGTCACATGCATCATACAAGATTTATTTTTATCTATTTGATTTTAATGATAAACAGCATATTAAAACTCTTTTAATATATTTTTGGATCTACATTTGCCATCTAAGATTTTAGAATTAACAAATTAATCCATTAGAACCCTAGATTAGATCAAGAACAAGTGCACTAACCTTTTGATGCACTGCAGTGTGTTTGGCACCTTTAGGATGTGTCTTTAGGACACCAGATGTTGTCCCTCTAGATTGTCCACACCAAGATCACCTATGGCAGCCCCTGAACAGCTACTAAAGCTTTTTCTATGAATTGGAAAATCAAGTTTTGCCTTTTGAGAGATTACAGATGTAAACAGGATACTAGAAACAATTTTTAGTATTTTTAATTCAAGAGATTGTTTGCTAATCTCTTTGAATTGATGAGACATGAAGAAGAAGAGGGGAGAGGGCAGCCAAGGGTGGCGGCACAAAGAGAGAATAGCAACCAACACATTTAACTCTTTCATAACAACACTTATATAGCTAGGTCATCACTTAAAACCCTTGCCACATGTCACCTTCTGATTGGCTTTAGGTTTAATTGACCCAATCACATTGTGCCAAGTTTCAAACTTATATTTAATCTTGATTTTAATCATCTTACATGATTAAAAGACATATGACAAGCTTATGTGTAGTGCCATGTGTCACCATCTCATAGTGCCACATGTCACCCTGTGAAATGACCAAAATACCCCTGTGTCTTAATTTTGAGTTCTCAACCTAAAATAATTATTTCTCTTCTTCTAATCAATTTATATCAAATATAAATTAATTAATTAATCTCTATTAATTAATTTCTCATTAATTAAATTCATATTTAAATACTTTAAATATAAATTTAACTTATACTATATATCCAATAACCTAGATTTGGTTTCAAGCCATGCTAGGGACTTTGCTATCTAATTGCAAACCAAACCTATTTAATTAATCAATTAAACTCTTTAATTAATTAATTAAATCATATTTATTTTAGTGATTACTTGTGTATGTGTGTGACTTACTAGGCTCATCACTAATTGACAATGAGACATGATATCAACTCTTAATATCATATGAACTCTTTTTTACCATAAATGATTTCTCTAAATCATTTTATGCAACTCATAGACCATGGTTAACAACTAGCATAGCATGCCATGGCCACCCAATTAGTAATAAAGTTTACCTTAAATGAACCTATAATCATATGTTACCGTGCACTAGAATCTCTCTGTTACAAAATCCCAATTCGAGCTAGAGTCATGGTTTATGTCAAACCCCATTTACTATGAATATTATGTTCTCTTTTAATTCTAGTTCTTGATTAAAAGGATTTTCTCATCAGAAACTCTTTTCTAACTAAATCTATCTGTCCTGGCCAGGAACTTGAAATATCAAGAACAATTAAATGAACATAAGATTTTATCCCTATTTACTTAGAGGAACAGATTCCATCTTGATCAACACCTACCTCCATATATAACTAGTAGGAGCCAACACATGCCCATATATCCATACATAGTACAAGTATGAAAGCAGTATCAAACTCAAACCACCTATATACAAGATAACTGTGCTATCTCAGGGTTAAAGATTATATGCACTGATATGATTTATGACAATACATTAATAAGAGTAAACTCCATGTGTTTGTCATAAATGTCACTGGTTCGACCTACTTATCATGTATAAGTGCCTATCATGTTTGTTATATTGCATGAGACTCGCCATTCCATCTTATTTACATCTCATATAAATAACATGGGAACAAACATGATTACAATCTTTCTAAATAAGTCATGTTCTTATTATGAAGTATCCTCGATTGTGAACCTATTTATGATACTTTGTGCTAGAAATACTGTCACTCATATTCTTAACAACTTAAGAATAGAAGTTCTAATAAAATATCAATGGACCTTTTCTATTACACATAAATATATTATGTAAACGAAAAAGTGAAAATGCCTTTTATTAATAAAACATGTACAAGATATATACTAAATGATATGCTCTAGGGCATACTACTAATATAAAAGTGGTCCACTTTTGTACCCCTTGCTTTGATTCCTTCTGATCATCCGTTCTGCGATCAATCTCCTCCAATTCCTTTGCATGGTTCACCATTTCAGCAAAGGTAGCATTCCTTCCTATAGTTACCCATTTCTGTAGCTTCTTACCCAGCCCATCTCTAAACTTTTTCATGCGCTTCTCTTCTGTATCAGTTAGACTCCCTCCATACCTGCTCAATCTGAGGAAGTCCTGCTCATACTCAATCACTGTGCGTCCCCTCTACTTTAAGTCAATGAACTCCTTCAACTTGGCATCTATATATATTGAAGACACATACTTTGCATTGAATTCATTAAGGAAATCATTCCATGTGAGGATTAGCAGTCTTGCATTGCTATTAGGGATCGTCTTCCATTAGTCGTATGCATCCCCCTGAAGTAAATATACAGCAAAATCAAACTTCTGCCTGTCATTATAGTGCATGATGTTAAACACTCTCTCTAATCTCTTGAGCCACCGCTCGGCCTCCTGAAGATCTATTGTTCCTTGAAATTTTGGTATCTCATACTGTCTGAACCCCTTATAATCTATCTTATCACGGTTCTGCATCTGAGTAGCAACCCTCCTCAGAAGCTCTGCAACTAGATCAGCTGGAACTTCTTATTGGCCCTAGTTGCCAACTTTAAGATATTGAGGTGCCACACTCCCCACCTCATCATTTATCTCATTTTGATTATTAGCAGCCATTATGTTTACTCAAGTACCTTTATCAAGAGAAGATCACACTCATTAGGTTCATTTAACCATGGATGAGTAAACATGGATGCAAATAAGCGTTTCAATTTCAATATTAAATATTCAAATAATTTTACAAGTATACAATTCAATATCAGTAATTATAACCAAATATATTCTCAAGACATCTCCACATATCTTGCCATAAGACTCTTTAACCTAAGCTCTGATGCCACTTCAGCATGTAACACCCTAACCTTATCTGCAGCTAGAGTAGTGTGTACATGCCCCCGAGACACACCCAAGAGTATATCTCAAGGGATTCACTCTTTCTAACAAAACTTGATTTCTTTATTACTAATTTTGCTTCATATTAGGGAAAACAGAGGAAGATTTAAAAATTTCAAATATATTTAAGTTATAAGAGAACCAAACCTATAGGTTTTCCATCTATTTAGAGTCTTTCAAATAATGAAATTTAATTTCAAAATTTCAAGAAAAAATTTTGACAAAGTTTCCTTTAAATTTTCAAGTAATTGTTAATGACTTATTAAAATACCTGTCGACATTTATCATTTTTTTTTCCAATACACACATGAAACCTATGTGGTTTCATTCACAACCCATCCCACAACAAACATAATGTATACACACATGAAACCTTTGTGGTTTCATTCACAACCCATCCCACAACAAACATAATGTATACACACATCTCATCAGTTAAAAGTAAATTCTCATACTTGGAAATTTATAATATGTACATGTGACAGTGTTTACAAAATACAAGCCTTGTTACAACATCCATGTAATTTATGGAATTTAAATGGTTACACATTAAAGGATTACATTGCATATCAAAATGCCTATACAATGTAATCTCCTAATGTGTACAAAATAATCTTGAGTCTTCTCGAGTCTTAAGCAAAACGTAACTTATCCACCTTTACTCCCATGTCAGCTTTTTATCTATACTTTTATTACCTACGAAAAGTTTAAAAAACTCTCCGCTAAGCAACTTGCTTAGTGGCACTATATCTTAATGATATTATGTCATACAACATATATGCAAGCCAATCATGCATGATCTCATGAATCATGTTTCTAAAATTTTGATTTCAATAATACTGTGCAATCTTACACAATTTGATAATGACATGATATAACTTTTAATTACATAAAATTCTTGCATGATCAAATTAATAACATATAAAATCAAGGTGCATAGTATTTCATGAATAACCTTTGTCACATACCCCTTTCCATTTATCTACTTAGCCCAATTATAATGTCTAGATAATTTAAGTGACAAGTATCCTTATCATGGCATAAGCCAAGTATCCTCATCATGGCATAAAGCCAAGTTATTGTGCACAATTTCAGCAATTGACTAGTCAATTTTCTCATGCCACCTACTTCTAGACTTGTAATGGGCATACAAATTATCAATATTACATGTAATTTATTCAATCAAGGCATGCTTTCCAATTTCCCTTTTTATTCATAACTCATTCACTATCAATATCAGTAAAAACACACGATTATATTTTCTAGTCAATTATGATAAACAGAGCATCAAATTTAAAATTCCACCAAAAATCATAGAAATAGGGTTTTACTGCCATATTTTCCAAAATTTAGCTCTCAAATGTCTATTTCAATCTCCAATTTGAATCATATCAAAATCAGGTCTATATCTCAAGTTATGAACAAAAATGTGCAACCTGCTCTAAACTTCAATCACATTCAAAGCAGTAACAGGAAATGTAACAATTTCACTAGGTAGCTGGCAAAATCAATTCTTGGTCATAACTACAAAGTTTCAGGGCATTCTTTAAGCTTTCTAAAGGTTCAAGAATCACACTATTTTGAGTTCTGTAGCAGAAGTTATGAATTTTTAAAATTAATTGTCCTATTTCTGAAAACTGTCAGGTTAGTTTTCCATATTTAAGCAATAAAAAGTTTTGCCTTCAAACACTAACTTAACAGGGGAATTAGGTCTAGCACGAAACAACAAAGTTTTAAGGCATTCATTAAAGTTTTCATAGACATAAAGATCACAGCAATCCAATTTTCCTAGCTCAAGTTATGAATTTCTAAATGTGACTGATCCTGCAGCCTACTAGCAGAATCAAAGTTCCATCATACATACTAGCTATCCTTTTTACTATCTTGTATTTCTCCCTTATCTCTAGTGATATCCCTACTCAAACATGATCAAAAATAAATGTTATGACACTAACCTTGGTTGTGAACCAGCTGCTGCCTCTCCTTTTTCCTTCAAATCTCCACCAAACTCTTTTAGGAGTTAGGGTTCTTCAAGCTTGTTTCACAAAATCTCTAGCTCCCTTTGCTTTAGCCTCAAAAAATGGGTTGATTTAGGGTTTTTACTTGGTATTTTCTCTTCAATTTGAGAGAATTTGGGCCGTTAAAATGAAAACAAAAGAAAGGGGAAGAAGGATGAGTTTGGCTGGCTACTTGGGAGGAAGAAGATAAGGTTGCTTTTATTTGCTTTTAACCATTGGCCCTTCATTCTTTGTCCATTGATCCTTGAGGTGTTTTCTCTTATTTCTAATCTTTCCCTAAAACTTTGTAATTTATTCAAGTTAGTTCTCCAATTTTTTGTTTGCCCCTTATTAATTAATTCAATTTGGTTCTCTAACCATTGGTGGCCAGATTTCTAAGTATGCATGGAGGCAATTTCACACACAAATATATTTTGAAATTTATATGAATACCTTTTAGGGTAAATTGAGGATGTTACAAGCTGAGCTCCCCAAATTATGCATTTTATTATATTACAGGTCGGGTGAGTTTTCCTTCCCATTGAATTGCCTATTTTATGTCAGATTCTATTCATTTGTTTTCTTGAGTTGGGCCTTTCATTTTGAGTTTGGTTGTTGAATTATAATTATGTAGACTCACCAAAAGTTTCGGAAGCCTTTTGCTGACCCAAATCCTAGTATGAATCCAACCCTTGAAATCGGATCGTGACAATGTATATATATATATATATATATATATATATATATATATATATATATATATATATATATATATATATATATACTCTCAATAATTTTCTAGTTCTCTCGTCTCATATTGAATAAGATTAAATGTTTAAATTTTCACAATCTTTTTTTATGAAAATTTTAAATAAAAAATAGAATATTTTGCAAAATAAAAATATATGCTTTTAATAAACGATCATTGTAAAGATATTTTTGAATTTTAATTTTTTTTTAATTTTATCTAATACTTTGATTTTTTTTAATTTATATATAAAATATTTCTAGTCAGTGATATTGTTGATAGGCAAATACACCTTATCAAATAGGTAGAGATTTTGCATATTTTTATGATGAGTGATTTCGAAATCCTTATGTTGATTATTTTTTAATTGGCCAAAGTGAAATGGGTGCTAAGAATTCGTCAAGTTCTTTATGTATGCAGGAACTGAGAAACAATAATAGACGAGCCGATAATGAAGCAACTGACAATGTCTTTCAAATGCCGATGTCAACAAGCCATGCCATTTTACCATTTCGGCAAAACCTTTCTCCGCTAATTTTGACGCACTGGTTCTGATCTTAGCGGTTCACCGTTGGGCATCCTTCCTCATCACCGTGGAGCCCCTGTTTCTCCTCCTTTTGGTTTCTTCTTATTCTGCATCAATAGTTAATTGTAAAAGATGGCATAGCTTTTTGTAAGCAAGACTAACGATTCTATTCTCTCTCTCTCTCTCTCTTTAATTCACAATATTTAACACCCTAATACATTTTAAAAAAAAAAAAAAAGTTATCACATGTACCCACTATGCAACCAGTACCTACGCTATGTTACAATTTCGTGCACACCTACACCACTACATATACACCAGATATCTATTCAGGACCCAAGTTAAAAATGATTCAGATGAAAAGTCTATCTCCAAAATCTTCCACCATTATCTTTGTTGCCATTATGTATCTATAGCCGGCGGAATATGCATAATTGGAGTTCTATAGACTTCATTTTCTTTAAAATTCAAAGAGGGAAGCTAAAAAGAACAGGTTAAGTCCCACCCGTAATACAGTTCAAATAACCTAACCATTGCACTGATATTGTTCGTGTCAAGCAATCCAACAGCCAACAGCTTCGCTTATTTGCATTTTCGTGCAAGAATATCCAACATAAACTGAAATACCATAGCTCAGTACAAGTTATGAGAAAAAAAATAATAATAAAAACAAAATGAAACAATACACACAAAGTACACCCATACCCAATCAATAAATTCATGGTAAAGCACTGTACCTGACTATGCAGAGAATTGTTCAATCTCAGACACCTTAATCATACAAATTTAAGGACAATCTTCATAGCTCATATCTTTACAAAGAAATGTCAGCAAATAATACAATGTATGTATCTATAAACAACTCCAAACAGAAAGCAACGATATTTCAACCTCTGCAGAATGTGGGTGCACACCAATCCAACAAACTATAACCAAAAATTTCTCCAATACGAATGGCTGATCTATGTTGAAAGCCCCCATGACCTCCATAGTAAAAGAGATATCCCAAACCATTATCAAAATTTTCCAGTAATTTATTTCTTTTGTACTTCAACTATTGGAGACTTCCACCGATCGTCCATATTGTTGCAGCAAGGGGGTGAAAACAACTAAGATGAGCGAAGGGTTTGTTTTTTGCTAATTTAGCCAGTAGAGAAGTCCTAGCTTGAAGTGTCAACTTCCTTCCCGTGGTCTTCATCATGAATATTTCCCCTTAACCTTCTTAGCCATATATCGTAATCAATTGGATATGGTGTTCCACATAGACTGTCTACATAATCAGCAAATGCTTTCAACACAGTTGAGACATCACCAAGCTTCTGCTGAATTAATCTCCTTGACCAAGAGGTCTCTCGCCATTGCAGTGCCCCCTCAACTGAATCCATATCAGGCAAAGGACCACCGCAGGAAAAATAAAGCATATACACCAGGCTCTCTGCATCCGAAGCTGAGCACAACTTTCCCTCTTGCAGAGCATAAGTTGAAGAGTAGTGGAGATTCATGGCAGGACGATCCCTGTCTTCAAGAATAGCATGACCCCAGCCAATAAGAACGAAAAAAGGATGCCTTGCACCAGATCTCACACAAATTACATTCTCTGGCCTGATATCTCCATGCCGAATGCCAGCAGAAGAGGCAATAGCAAGTGCTGATAAGCAATCATGACAACACCTGATAGCCTCATCCAAACCAAACCTGCTGGCACTTACCATATCAGCAACTGTTTCACCAACTGGGCTGGTCACAAGAATTGGGGTACCACACCAAGGGTGATCACAGTTTCCACCTAAGCTGGGTTTCCGACACTGGCCAGGGTGAATAATCCTGCCAGAAGCACCTAACTGTGGTAGATATTTGCTAGATAGACCTTTCTGTCTCATAATGGTCAATATCTTAGTCTGCCTTTGAACTTGATACCATAAATTCATATCCTCCCATGCTGGCTCCAGTTGAGAAGGATGGGAACCAACAAAAAGGAATAGGGATTTACCTGGATCTTCAACAGGAGATGCAATGTAATACCGTAGTTCTCCATTATACAGGACATCAGCAATCTGATAACCCCTTCGCTGGTCTGAATCCTCCAACCATAATACAGACCCTACATCCAACTTCATTATTAAACCTTCGGACTCGACTTTGATGGATTCATCCTGAACTTCAACAATTTCAGGAGATCCACTACGATGCTGAAACCGAAAGAGACCATTTCCATTGACTCTAGTATCCCCTAACTGCCGTTCCACTCTTCTTGTTTGTAAGCGAGAACCATGATCAGCTGCTAAATCTTCAATTGAATGCTTTGGCATCCCAGCAAATTGCATAATGCAGTGGAATGTTGCAAAAAGTACCTGTAGAGCACCAATATCTCCCCAGTTGGCATTTCCAAGCTTGTTCCAGATCCTATCAATCGGGGAGACTGAGACTCTACAATGTTCTTTTATCCACTCTGCTGAACACTCATAAACATTTTTCACATCAAAATCCATTTTATTTACATCTCCTTCAACTTTAACAACCCCACCATATTGAGAATCAACAAGAAGAAGAAAGACACAGTTTGAAGACTCAGAAAAGCTCAATCTGCTTAAGCTTCTTGATAATAGCATGCGTACAGCATAGAAGAGAGCCTCACCTAAAACAGATAATGAAGGCAGCTGATCACTTCCCATAGAAAGGCTTCTAATATCAGGCCTCAAAAGTGCCAGTTCAAGAATTTGGTTCCATTTTCCATGTGGATGTCTAGGGTTGTTCAGCAATATACCAGTAGCACAAAGTCCTCCAAGCTTTCCATTAGCTATTGCTTTCTCAGCCTGGTAGAATTTTAAGTTTGCATTGTATAGACAGGCAATGGAGAAAGGCATGGGATCATCCTCACTCCAAAATGCTTCCCACAGACCCTTCACACTTGCATGTAGAAAATCTTCAATAGCAAGATAAGCAGTTGCTTCCACAGCATCAGACGTTGAACCATACATAGCATTGGGCATCCGAATTAGCTGCTGAAATGAAACCCCTTCCAATGCATAGTCAAACTTTTGAAGTTCTATCAACTCAAATGGGACATCAAATGCAGATTTTTCTGCTGCTGACTTCTCCAATATGGATTCAAACCAGTCCTCAAGTTTGGCAGTCAGAATTTCACTGTCCACAAACCTATAGAAAAACTCCTTGCGGTTACGAGACTTGCCAGATGATACACTAGACCTTTTTGTCCCAGATCCTACAGATTCTTGGTCTGGGGATCCACCTGTCAAATAACAAGTTCTCAATATTTATTGTTCAGTTACACTTAAGATATATTTTTTTTCTATAATAATAATGGAATTAAACATATGATGCTAATGCAAATATGGTACAGCAAAACATTCTCAATGGTCAAGCTGTCAAAGCAAGCAGAAAAGCCATGAGATCTGCAGTAAAATACAAAAATATAGGTCAACAACATAATATGTTTGACCAAGCATTTAGAATGACGGACACAAAAGCATGAGTTATGCAGAACCAATAGAGTTATGAGGAACCAGGGTTGAGAAACAAATTCTCAAAGGTAGAGAAATATATCCTCTTGATTTCTCAAATAAAGAAGAGAAATAAAGTCTCAGATCTTATTAATTGTCAACAATAATATCATAATAATCTCCCCCAAAATACGTGAAAGACATAGGTATTTATAGTATAGTAACTAGTCCTACTAATAATATGATTTGGAATCCTTACACAAGATTAACACTAAATTCCCATATAACAAAATACTAAACCTAATAGAACCATATAAATATTCCTAAATAATAGAATTCCTAAACGATAGAAACCAAAACTTCCTAATTCTATAATGAATATAATTCCTAGGTTGAGTCTTCTTCCAATACTGCATTAGTGAGGCTTTTCACTAGGGTTTTAACATAATGGTATTATATAATGAAACAGCAATGTGTTGCAACATTTTGTTGTGATAATAAGGAGAATAGGAGTTGTGAGAATGCACAGGAGAATATATTGTATAAATAAGGAAGTGTTGTAACTGGGACAAATTTTGATAACTGTCCCTGAACTTATCTAGTTGTAACATTACAGTCTCTCAACTTAAAAATGTAACATAAAACTCTATCAACTTTCATATTTTGCACAGTAAAATCTATATAATCTCCAATTACCAGTTTTTCAGTTAGATGCTAACCCAAACAGTTCCAGCATGGATTTTAATCAGAAATTCTCTTTTCTCTTTCAAGTCATGTGTAAGTTGAATCATTTTTCTCTTTATAGACAGAATAATTTTTTATGTATAAATAGCATAATTTTACACTTTGCATAAGAAAAAAGAGAGAAATGTTGACTAAGCGCCATGCGAGAGCTATTCACATCAGTTTCTAACTAAAAAATCGGTAATTGAAAGTCAGAGGGATTTTTCTGTGCAAAATTTGAAAGATTATGGAGTTTTATGCTACATTTTAAAGTTAAAGGACTGTAGTGTTACAACTATATAAGTTCAGGGAGAATTGTTGAAATTTATCTATTGTAACTTATTGGGGTAAGTGAAGAATTGAATAATACAACAATCACTTCTCTCTCTAATTCTCTCTTTCTCTCCCTCCTCCCTTCTTTCTCGATCTTTCTCTTCTTCTTTGTTCTTTTCTTCCCTCTTCTTCTGCAGGTTTTGGGTCTTGGGAATTCTGACACATAACACATTTGAGGATCACAGGTGAAAAGGTCTATTAACTGCTACACTCTGTTACAGATTGTTATACGTTGCCATTACACTACATGTGTCATTTTCTTTGCAAGGTAACTTTTAAAATGACTGTTGGATACCCACCCTGAAATAGCCACGATAAAACCAAAGTTATCCCTGCTGTTTAAGCTGTTAAAAACTTATTACATAAACCAAATGATAACATTCACAGAATAAAATGAAAGGTCAAAAACCAAAAACTAACAGATTCAACCAAGAAAGAAAAAAATATAAAAAAAAAATCTGGTTATTTTGGTGGTTAAGGCATGAGAAGAAGAAAATAATATCCATAGAAGGGTGTTGCCGATCCTAAGAAGTTCAAAAGCTGCACAATGAAGGAATTAAGATGGCTAAATGGCAAACATATCTACAAATAAAAGCATCACAAATTCCACATCTAGTAAAATTATGCAAGAACACAATCAGCTTCCAGTCCCAGAAATTCAATATCACTTCAGATAAACCATGCCTTTCCAAATCAGTTCATCTGTACCATCCACAACAGAACCATTTTCCATCAATGAAATGGCCTTTGCTTACATATTTTTCTTGAACTACATTAAAAAATGGAGAAGGAAGAAGCAGCAGAAGAAGAAGGGAGAAGGGGAAAAAAAAAAAAAAAAACAGCAGAAGTTCAGGACCATTCCACCTTGTTCAGACTTCAGACCATATTTTCTACCAGATGTTGAGCTTCAGCCACCTAATGTTACAATGCAGAAGTTCTGAATTATGGCATGAAACAAACGAACATGCATAAACCCATAGCGTGATCTGAAACTGGCTCACACACCATCAAGTTATTTTCCAAGGATAAAACTTAGACACCAAGGAACTTGAACACAAAATTATTAATATTGTAAGTCTTATAAAATTTTCTAATTAACTCATCTACATCCATACAGTAGAGAGAGACTAAAATTATGAGTAAAAGAATCAGACTGTAGCGGCTTAAAAAGAATACTGTCAAATTTGTTTGATTATTTTGCAATATGACCTACATTATTTACTTGTGCCAATGGCAACCTTTGACATGAAGCACATGTGTTCAGAGTGTTATCAAAAGTAAAAGGTGCCCTTGTCAGGTGGCAAGACCCCCCAACAACCAAGACACTAGGTGTAAACTAGCCATTTGGCCAAGTCCAAGGATTGAACCCAAAATCGTTTAGAGTGGAGAAAGAAATTCATATAGCTGACCCTAATAAATTTTTGGGATAAACGCTTAGTTGAGTTGTATCACCATAAATGCAATATGATCAACAAAAGAATATTATTTAGATAGGCTGAAAGTAAAATAACTCAAAAAAACAAAATTTATAACTTCAACAAAAGTTTCTAGCAAGAAAATCTAAAATGCTAGAATCTTCATAATATCCAGAAAAATTTCCACATAGCAGTCAATCTCATGCACTTTCTCTAAACTAAACTCTTCCTCTTCAAAGATTTACTTCCCTGGAACTTGAAGCCGTTGTATTTTCTCTTATATATCAACAGTTTCTCCAAATAAAAATCATTCAAAATCAAAATATTTAACCATGAGATTCAGTCTTCTGTTTCTTTCACTTTTGTTTTGCTCCAAGTTATGGTCTTTATTCTCCTACTTGTATTTGTAAAAGAGCAGAACACCTTTTGTCCTACTGAAGCTCATGGTGCTTTTGTAATAAATGACAGCAACATATATCAAGCAAAAAAGGCTAATAAGTACCAAATAAATGAGGAGAAAGCCTCACATTCCTAGACCCAAGGTAGCACCTAGGATCACCTCACCTGGACCTAGTTATGGCTCTTAGGTTATGCCCTGCCTCACCCAATTGCACAGCTTAGCTGACAGCACTGCATGTGGTCAATCATAATTTCAAAGTTCCTAAATAGATCTTCTATCGGTTGCCATCACACTTTCAATATATTATTATCTGCAGGGAATTTCATAGCCAATATCAAATTTCAAAAGAATGACTCTTTCTTCTCTTCCCTTTTTTCTTCTTTTATTTTTCCCCCTTTGTGCATGCGTGCTTATGTTTTCTTCATTGGAAATGTGCTTCCGATATAGACCTTTAAACTAACCTCTTTCTCAACATGCTGTATCATAGTTATTAAAAGCACGCCTCAGGTTCTAGGCTCACCAGACTCCAACCCTAGGCAGCATTCACTAGGACCTTGCCTTATGCGCCTAGGCGTGCGCCTTGCTCCAAGCACAAGGCTCTAGAAAGATGCGCCTTTTTTATTTCCACCTTCGGCCAGCACTTCCACTAATAAAAAGCACTATCACTCAACTCGAAATTTGTCGATCTATTATAGTTCGATATTGATGCACTAAGAAGTTATCGAACTGAGTACTGTTAGAAATAACTAGTCGCTAAAATCCCATCAAATCACTACAACCAGTATCACAAACCTCCCCTATTTCTATTTTCAACACTACCACTCTCTTATTATCTTTTAAAAAAAATATATTTGCATGTACACCTATTTCAAGATCTATGCCAAAAGAAAAAGGAAAAGCATCATCCACTAACTTGAAAACTAAATAATACTCTTTTAGTTCTTAAGATGAAGAAGATGATGAAGATATTTATTTTGAAGATGAGTATCAAGAAGATAAAGGTGTAGAAGAAGATGAAGAAGATTATAATGCTACTCTTGATGAAGATTGAAGAGTAGTTATTTTATGATTGCTTGACTTTAATTTTGAGACATTAAAAGACTATTCAAGTTTTAATATATTAGTACAAGAATACTTATTACTTACTATTATTTCTAGTTTTATGTTATTTAAAGCTCAATGGAATATTCACATTTATTTGACTTTTCGTGATTTTTTTTTTTGTGCCACATCTCGCTTAGGCACGCGCCTGCACCTTGCGCCTTGTGCCTAGGCTCTAGGACCCCTTGGCGCCTTAATACGCCTTGAGCCTTTGATAACTATGTGCTGTATATGAGACATGATTGGCAACATGATAATTGAAATGTCATCTACCATAAAAGGTGAAAACTTAAGGTGGTCCCCTAATCACCTCATGACAGCTAAACAAAGACTTAACTCTATCTCCAGATATAACATTCAGCAACAGGTTCCATTCTCAAAATAAAATACTCTGAAAAATAATGGCTACAAAATTATGCAGAGACTAGCAAACATGAATCAGGAAAGCAAACAAGATTCAAACAGTTAATTGGATTCAGTTTTCTGCAAATTTTATCAAGCATACTATAATCATCAATAAATTAAAATTTTAGTATTTTACCACAATAGACACCACATAAGAAGATGAATATAACAATATCCTATAATAAACCAGAACAACTATTGGATTCGACCGAAAAAAAAAAAAAAAAAAAAAGAGTAAACTCTGTCGTGACATAAAGATTCTCCGTCGTGACATAAAGATTTCTAGATTAGCCAAAATTTAATTGGAGTTAAGACAAGCTACTAGGTCTAGAATAAATCTCGGTTGATGTGATTGTGTTTTAATCAGTATGAAATTAATGAACCAAAAAGTCAAGTCATTTGCAATAAATGAAGCCTTTAACGCCTTGAATTTCTCAGAAACTCTCTCTCTTCACGTGTGCAGCCATATAAAGTTACTCAGTTTCTACTCCCAAACAATGTCATATAGGATTCTGTGTCTGCCAATTTTTAGAAAATTGACAACAGCTATCAAGCATTGGCATCCGAGTTTTACATCATTCCATCTATTCCTAGAGTTTCTCCTCACTTACACTTGACCCATTACCTTCTAACATACACATCCTGACATCATAAGCTTTAAACATGAATTGCCAATAAAGAGAATATTGTTAATTATCAGTTCTATAATTTGCATGACCACAAATTGTTTACATTTTGCAATTTTGTAATTCTCCCATGGCCAACTTCCAGTAAAAAATTAATCAGCTTCTATCTGCATTTGCACACCCAGTTCTAGACTATTCCATACACACAGAGTCTTCCTGTTTTACATGCAATAACAAAATAACAAGAGCCAAGTAACCATATCCCAATATTGCATGATCTAGAACTTCTACTATATGTACCCCAAGTCACAAGTTTTAACAGACAATTGCCCCTTATAATTAGTCAACATCAGAATTAAGCACATAACAAGCATAAAATTACATTGAAAGCTTTTATTCAATCCTAAGAAGTTAGCTTTTAGCACTCATTCTTTGGAAAATCAAAGTAACATAATTATATTTAAAAAAGAAGAGGGGAAAAAGAGTATTGTATTACACACACACACACACACACACACACACACACACATAGATACGCAGAAAAGAAAACGAAAATTGCACTTGAACATTTTCAATTCCACAAGGAAGAGCCAAACCCAAATAGAAATGCACTTAAAAATAATCCAAAATCAATTGAAGTTTGAATCAACAAGATGGGATCCGAATCTACATCATTCAGCTTGCTCGCACATGCTCAATTATGAAAATTTCCAAATAAACTATGGATTCTACAGTTGCCAATTAATTCAGGTATCTCAAAATTGAAGATCAACCCATCACGCAGAACAGGAATCTACATAATCTATGAAAAATATTACCCAAAAAAAAAAAAACTCACAGTTGCCAATTCAAGATTACGAGACCAAAGAACCAACAAAAAAACAAACATCTAAAATGGCCGGAAATCACAAGAGTCAAATCGACTTCCGAGCGAAGTAAAAACAAGTCAAAGGACAGAGAATTTAGGGTTTCAGCGCTGAAAGAAAAAGAAAAAGGAAGATTCACCTTCCATGATATGGAGTTTCAGAGCTGAAGATCTTCTCGGTAGATGATGCCTTAACTGAGTACAAGACTTGAAGCTTGCGCTTTGATAAAAAGGAATATAGTTTGGATTTGCATTCTTTTGTATATATGTATGCAATTTTTGCTTAGGATCGTTGGAAGAGGACTCTGCTAAACAATGGCTATCTTCAGCTATAGGGATGTTGTAGTTGTAGATTACAGATAAAATACAAGTAGTGCGTGGAAATTTCGAGTTTGAAAAACAATGGAAGTAAGAAATGAAAATATTGGAGTTATAGGGAAATATAATGTGATTTTCGCTTTTATTGGAGTTTTGGCCCTTAATTTTTTCCTAAAAAAATATAGAAATGTAATGTGATTTTCGCTTTTACATTCTAAGGTATCTTATTTTTCCAACGATTTATTTTATATACTGTTTGCGTCAAAAGTATTTATTTTTAGATTACTAAATATTTTTTTTTATAATTAATTAAAATTTGTTATGAATATATTTAAGATGAACTTCCATTAGCATTTTTAACTCTAAACTCTTAATTTTCTCTCTCTAAGTTCAATATAATTCATTAAGTATTTTATTAATTATGAATCTTTATTTTCTCATATTTTCCTATAAATAAAGACATTATATATGATATACAATTAAAAATCAATAAGAAATCTACTTTCTCTCAATCTTCTCCTCTCTATTATTCTCTTAGTTTTACATTATTTTATAACACATTATCAGCACCAGTCTCTATTCTCAACCATATATAGGATCATATATAGGTTTCATTTTCTCTATGGTTTCAAAAGTACTTAGGCTGAATAATTGGATAACTGGTAATTTACAACAACTTATGTAACACCCTCATACTAAGTAATCTTGTATATTCTACTATTCCGGTGACAAATATTTGTTCAGATAGCTAGGATGTCTATAACCATAATTAAATTGCATAGAGAGATTAGAAATAAAATTAATTAAGATCAAATGAGGTTGGATGAACATAAGAAAAATGAAGCACAAACCGATTAAATGAGCCTAAATTCTGATGATGAGTGATCAACTTAGGAAGTGACTGCGAGCTCAGTTGCTATCCTAAATTTGTGTGGGACCCCATGGCATCCTTAGTTAGGGGATAATTGCGAAACTATTGAGAACTACAAAATCATGGAAATAAAGAGGGAACAAGCACAAATAAATGAATCAGAACTTAAAGACTCATCGGGTATTATTAAAAGATAGACTATAACCTGATGAGGGGTATTTTGGTCAATTCACTCTTGGAGGTGACTTTTGACCTAAATGTCTATTAAAAATATTGAAAAAGGAATTAAAAATGAATAAATGTAGGGAAAGAAAATAAAAATAAATGAAAATTTCTAATTTTAATTCCATTATGAAATCACCATGACCTAAGTATATAACTCAACTCAACTCAACTAAGCCTTTATCCCAAAAATTTGGGGTCGGCTATATGGATTCGCTTTTTCCACTCTGAACGATTTTGGGTTAAATCCTCAGACACCATGACCTAAGTATGACACAACTAAAAATTATAATTTTGAATTACTAAATTTTGGGGATAATTATTAGAAAAAAAAAGACAAAATTAATTAAAATCAAAATCATCTTCTTTCCCATCCCATTTGGCTGGCTCACCTATCCTTTCTCTCTCTCTCACCATTTTCTCCATTGTTAAGTGAATCTTAAGCTTGGGAAGCCCTACTTTCATCCACCAATCTCACCTAAAATTTGTAGAAAACTTAGAATCAACACTAAATTAGAAGATTTGGAAGTAAGAAATTAGGAGAAAGTGGAAGATTAGAAGAGTTGGAAGAACTCCATTAGAGTTAAGCTTTCTTTTAAGCTAACTTGACTATGTATGCATGGAAATAAGCTTGGATATGAGGATTTAACTTTAGAAATCATAAAAATTATGCATGAATCTTGATGTAAGAATTTCGATCAGCTTAGGAACCTTAGGGTTTTGGTATGTTTTAAATGAATTGAGCATGAAATTGAGCTTATATGAAGTGGTATTCATGAGTTAGGTGTTGAGCTTGCATGACTTTGCATGAGTTTAGAAGATGGAAAAATTAGGGTTTATGGAAATTAGGACTTTCATGGTATGTTATAAAATTGATGTTTATAAGGCCTAATTATTGTCATTTGGCATACTTTAGTTGAGAAATTATGTTAAATTGATGAAAGAAATTGATGGACTTGTAGTGTGTTGAGTTGCTAGAATTTTGGACCCTTGAGTCCAATAGGGTTAAATGAGTATAAGTTGAGCTACATAGCTCCAATTAATGTGAGGCTAATTGGAGATGAAACCTAAGACATAATGCTAGAATTTTCATGAAGACACCTTGTTCAGAAATTGACCATAGATTGCTCTAAATTTGGCTTGAATCCAGATTGCAATTCTAGACCTGACAAAAAATGACTAAATAAATAGTACTTAGTAAATTAGACATAACTCACACTAGGAAACTCTAATTGACCTATTCTTAAACCAATGGAAACTTGAGACATAGAAGAACAATTTTTATGAAGATAATAGAGCTAAATTATGACCTTAAATTGATGAAATTGCTAGACTCAATTGGTCCAGCAAATCTGCCCTGATTCTAAACTAACCTAGAAATTCTGGATAATTACTTATCCGACCAGTTTTGGCAAAATTGTCATAACTTGGGTTACAAAAATGCAAATTATGTGATTCTAAAGCCAAAATTCTCATAAGACATAAAACTAAAAATTTCATGTTTTGATGAAAACCCAGATCCTAAGTAACTTAGGGAAATGGTTAGGAGAAGTTAGGAATTTCCAATCTGAAATTCCTGCACTGGAACCAGTTTCTGCCATTTGATCTCAGGACAGTAATTAGACCATAACTTTCAGTAGAAAATTCCAAATGGGATGAACCAAAATGATCTGAAAACCTAAGAATTAGGACTACAACATTGGTTCAGAAACCTTACCCAAATTTTAGGTGTAAGACCCCTAAATATTAATTGCAAAGTTGACCTAAAACTTGGAATTCTGGAGTTATAGGATTTATGAGTCCAAGTTGGTTAATTAGCCATAACTTACCCTACACAACTTCAAATTTAGTGATTCTTAATCCTGTGTAACCATGAGACATAGGAAAACAACTTATATGAAGAACACCAAGCCAAATTATGACTATAACTTATCCAATTAGCTTGACAAAGTTGAGTTCCAAAATCTACCATATTCTAGAATAGTATTGGTCACTGGACCAGTACTTGGTAAATTGACTATAACTAGAGCTACAAAACTCCAAATTAAGTGATTCAAATTGGAAAATAAAACTAAGATATAGAGGAACAAATTTCATAAAGAACACTTCATCAAATTATGACTAAAACTAAGTTGAAATAGGGTTACAAAATCAGGGTCTAAAATTGCCCTAAACCCAGAACATATGAAATTTCAAAATTTACTTAGGGATGCATTAGGCATTTATTTGAGTAGTTATTGAAGATAATTGGGAGGAGTATTAAAATAATTTAATTGTATATTTTCAGTGGAAAAGGAGACTTTGAAGGATAAGGAGAATTGAGTCAAGAAAAAGAAGATTCACATAAGGTTTGTGCACAACTAATCCTATTTCCTATTTCCTTGTTTTTCAATTGGAAATTAATTTGAATAAGCTTATATGAATGATTTATAATTTTTATTGCATTGAGAATTTTAATTTGACAAATTGTGTGTTGCTAACCCTATAAGGGAAATTTATGAATGAAATGTGATTGTTGATTTGCAATGAAATTCTTTGAATGAAATTATTTGGATCGTTTTGAAATCACACTTGGTATGACAATTTCATATTATGTTCCTCCCCTATTTATGGGGTTGAGTTTGATTATGTTTCCTCCCTCTCTGGCTTGTCAGTTGAGTTGAGTTCGGATGAGTACTCATATAGCTAGCTAGCCACCTCCCTCATTAATTTCGGTTAGTGAGGTTGTAGATTGCTTTGTCATGGTGTACAACACAGCATTGATTAAAAATTTTGTGTCATGACCTAAGCTGTGTGAATTGTTGGCAACACTGTCGTTTGAAATTACTTTGATAAATTGTTATTGAAAATGTTGGTATTAGTTTTGTGATTTATGGAATTGTGAATATTTTAAACTCTTGTTTACCAATTGATAAACTATGTTTATAGTGAGTTTTAATTTTTAGTTGTGCACCACTGAGTGTTATGCTCAGCGATAGCTGTTTCATGCTGTCACAGGTAAGAGAAAAGAAAGAGCTGCAGAGTGAGCAGTGTGGAGTAGTATTAGACCTAGCTTCAAGTATACATCTTAGGTATACCCTTTTGTAAATTAATTTTGATGTAAATTAATCTATATGCACATAAAGACAAATGAGCAGTTGTATAAACAAAATTGTAATAATATTTTATTACCTTTGCTATGTAAATTTATGTAAGAACCTCTATTTTGATTTGTATATGAAAAGAACACACTTATTGGTATTGAATGAATAAAAGAGATGACTTGGGTTTGAATTGTGGATGATACATTTTTATGAATTAATTTTCACAGATTTAGAAGAACTGTTTTATTGTATTTTTAACTGTCACCATGTGGATTTTCTGTAAAATTTTAAAAATACCTATTAACTCCTAAATAAATTTTATAATACTCAATTGAATCAAAGACACTTTGATAATCTTTTTATCACCACACTAAGCCTATAAAATGACTTTGATACATTAAAATCTCTTGTAGCATATTTAATAGATTATTGGTAGGCGAAGTTCGGTAATTTATTAGGTATATTACAGGATCATGTTATGTCTTACAGAGGGGTAATGTTACACCTTATCCCTTGTAAGGCATGACATGTTCCCGTAGCATGCCTAATGAATCACCGAACTCCACCAACCGATAACCCATTTGTTATGCTACAAAGGATTTTAAAACAAAACCATAGCTTTTTATCTTATCAATTCTTTTGCGGAAAACTGTATGAGAATAGTTAAAATTCCATGCAAACATTCATTGGAAATAATGATAGACTAAATATTGCAAAAGTTACATTTTCATAAGTCTCAAAGTAAAATACAAAATAATTACAAACTCAAAATGTGATAGCAATGCAATGTTTTTAAATACAAACTGCTCAATGTCCGTACATCCATGCATATAGGTACAAAATACATCAAAAGGAAATTACAGGGGGTATGACTACAATATATACCCATAAATAATACCAAAATGCTGCTTCCAAGTCTCTCACTTGGCAGCCTTCTCCTTTCCCTTACCTGTGACAGCATAAAGAAGCTATCGCTGAGTATATCACTCAGTGGTGCACAACTAATAACTTTAAAACTTAAAGTAAAACATAATTTGTCAAAGCATAATAAATCACATTTTTCTTAAGCATGAAAACTTCACAATAGTTCTAAGTTCATAAGAGCCATTTATTGGAATAACATTTCAAATGAGAAATCACACTTCATAAATCACAATTCACAAAGCATTAGTGTTGCCAACATCAACACACAGTTCAAGCC